>NC_056736.1:655133653-655228653 GCF_019279795.1 Protopterus annectens
TTTGCAATGGTGATGGACAGGTTGACAGACGAGATCAGACAGGAGTCCCCGTGGACTATGATGTTTACAGATATCACTGTGATCTGTAGTGAGAGTAGGGAGCAGGTGGAGGAGACCCTGGAGAGGTGGAGATATGCTCTAGAGGGAAGAGGAATTAAGGTCAGCAGGACTAAGACAGAATATATGTGTGTGAATGAGAGGGAGGATAGAGGAATGGTGAGGATGCAGGGAGTAGAGGTGGTGAAGGTGAATGAGTTTAAATACTTGGGATCAACAGTTCAGAGTAATGGTGAGTGTGGAAGAGAGGTGAAGAAGAGAGTACAGGCAGGATGGAGTGGGTGGAGAAGAGTGTCAGGAGTGATTTGTTACAGATGGGTACCAGTAAGAGTGAAAGGGAAGGTCTACAAGAGGGTAGTGAGACCAGCTATGTTATATGGGTTGGAGACAGTGGCACTGACAAAAAGGCAGGAGTCAGAGCTGGACGTGGCAGAGTTAAAGATGTTAAGATTTGCACTGGGTGTGATGAGGGTGGACAAGATTAGGAATAAGTATATTAGAGGATCTGCCCAGGTTGGAAGGTTTGCAGACCAAGCCAGAGAGGCAAGTTTACATTGTTTTGGACATGTGCTGAGGAGGGATGCAGAGTACATTGGGAAAAAGATGCTAAGGATGAAGCTGCCAGGTAACAGGAAAAAAGGAAGGCCTAAGATAAGGTTTATGAATGTGGTTGAGAGAGGACATGCAGGTGGTTGGTGTGACAGAGCAAGATACAGAGGACAGGAAGAAATGGAAACAGATGATCCGCTGTGGCGACCCCTAATGGGAACAGCCGAAAGAAGAACTAACAGCAGCTTAACTAAAGACAGGTTCTTTCTTCAGTCAGTGCTGTCATGCTTTTGAAGAGTTCCTGTCTTGTTAAGTCATTTTAACTGGAAAGAGAGAGTCATAATTAAATAACACGTAATCTTTCACTGTCAAAAGTAACCAAAACTTAAAAGTCTGTAGACAGATACTACACACCTTATAAACAGATAAAACATTACTTTTGAGTAACGATTATTTAGTGAAAGGCTTTCTTCTGCTAAGTACAAAAGCTAATTTTCTCCACAGAGAGATGACAGCACTGTTCTTACTCAAAAGGATGGCTCCATTGTTAAATTTATGCGTGTGTGTGTGTGTGTGTGTGTGTGTGTGTGTGTGTGTGTGTGTGTGTGTGTGTGTGTGTGTGCATGTGTTTGTGAGAGAGACATTTATAATGTCAAAAAGCAGAAGCACTGAATGACATTGCAATGAATACAAAAGGATGAAAACAAAAATTCAGTCATGGTACAGATGGGTCTGAGAATTTGCCCTTTCTCTGCTGTAGTGCCATCTCAGATCTGGTATGTATAATTTGCAGTTTGTGTGTGCGTTTGTGTGTGTGTGTGTGTGTGTGTGTGTGTGTGTGTGTGTGTGTGTGTGTGTGTGTATATATGTGTGTCGGGGGAGGGGGGGACTTTTGGAGTTTCAATCTTTTTTTTTTTTTTTTTTTTATTATTGGATGCCCAGGTAGAGTGATTGGACATACTGCTGCCCTTTTTATGGGAAAGTTGAGAGTTTAATATTTCAAGATTAGCATACAGTGTAAGCAACAAATGAATGTATATGTTTTTGCCTATGCTTTTTAAATGAGTTATTCTTAGTAGGCCTATGGCATATTGCTGAGGGAGATCCAAGGAGGAAGGTATACTGCCTTTGGGAAAATTGACCACAGTACTGATGAAATTGCCCTACTGTTCTCCAGAATGAAGGCTGTTGGGAAAGAGAACTGATGCTGTACAAGAGCTAGCATGAAAGAGAGCACTGCACTAAATGTCATAATGGAATCAGACTCCCTAGTAACTACACATGCAACAGGTGATGTCATGATGGAATCAGACCCGCTAGTAACTATACATGCAACAGGTGATATCATAATGGAATCAGACCTGCTAGTAACTACACAGGCAACAGGTGATGTCATAATGGAATCAGACTCCCTAGTAACTACACATGCAACAGGTGATGTCATGATGGAATCAAACCCGCTTGTAACTACACAGGCAACAGGTGATGTCATAATGGAATCAGGCTCGCTAGTAACTACACAGGCAACAGGTGGCTTGGACGATGCTGCTTTGTATGGAATAACATAGGAAGATGAAACGGATGACTCTACTACACTGTTATGGAGTATAATAGTTGAGAACTATTTCCTGGTTTAGATCTCTGAAGATACCAGAGAGTAAGATGGTAGAAACACGTCAATAAAATATTGTAAGATGAAGAGGTGATGAAACGTTTATTTTTTTTAGCCTGAGTATGTGATATCATGAGTGAATCTGCTGAATTACAGCAACTTTATGACAAAGTGGATGTTGCTGCTAAATATTCATAAGTTACTGTTACCATTCAGAGGAACAGAAGATTAGTACAAGCAGATAAATGAAGAAAACATCCTGAATTGAGATTTAATTTGAAAATAATGATAAAATGAGCAGTTATTTTGGTTCAGGATTCTTGAACCTTCAGGTTTTAAAAGCCAGAATATGTGCTTGTTGATATAACTTGTTAATGAGCACTTCTGTAGTATTACTTATGAGACTTTTGCTCTACTAAATACATTCCTGAATATTGTAATACAGCTTAAACTAAATTATTTGATTAGGGTGTATGATCTGGGCACACTGTCCACAGTGGAATCTCTAATGTAGACTGGGTATACCATGGATGTGCTTTTCTACAAGTGGACAGTGCCTCATGTGGCGGAGTGGACATGCATGAAAAAAAAACATTGCATGCCAGCCCTTTGAACACAGATGATCAAGTACAGTGGGATGACTGGAATTAAGTAGAAAACACTGTTCATGCAGAGGGACGATGGTCCTTCTCCTGACTGACCCAATCCAGTAGAAAACACTGTACGTTCATAGGGACAACGATCCTACTCCTGACTGACCCAATCCAGTAGAAAACACTGCTCATAGATAGGGATGATGGTCCTACTCCTGACTGACCCAATCCAGTAGAAAACACTGCTCATGCATAGGGATGATGGTCCTACTCCTGACTGACCCAGTCCTCATCCCCACAAGGCTCAAGGGAATGAATGGATCAGCGGGGCATCGGGTGGGGGGACCTGATGCTTAGCAAGGGAATAAAACAAAAGGAAAATGAAACTGAAATATTTTTTGCTGTGTAAGAGTCTAAAAGGATTGACAGGTTTGTGTAGTACTTTAGCAATAATGAATAAAGTAGGATGAAGCATGTGGGGGGGGGGGGGCATTTGTCAATGTGACCATTTTATGGTTCCTGGGCATAGTGTTGGGGTATGGTATAAAAAGAAATATCACAAAGAATGTTGTCTTTCATTTCCAATCACCTGGGTTATACATGAAAAGGGTCTTTGAACCAGCACACCTATCCAATTAAATGTAAAATAAAATAAATATTAAGGTACATAGGGAATGCTATCAATAGGAACACAAACAGATATCAAGTGAGTGTGTACATATTTTGGGGCTGTAGCTTTAACTTACTTGCAGATCAAAATGGGTATGTGTGAACGTAATACAGAATATATTGAGGACATGTTAAAGAGACAGATATATTAAGGAAGGAAAGAGGAGGTAGTTCCCTGATTAGGTAAAAGAGTGCAATTAAAAGTGGTCCCATAAAGCTATTACTGAGACCCAGACAACCTGTGTTCGATTAGCATCATGGGTACTGAAGGGTCTATGTGTAGGGATGGGAGTCAGCAGCCAGTGTCGGTTCGACCATGCTGAGGGAGGAAGGCAGCCTAGGTTTGCTGAAATGTATAGGAGCATTAAGAGCCTGATTGCATGCCATAGGTAAGTATACTGCCTAGTCAGAAATTGCTCATGTTTGGTAGTATGCATACACCTGCTGACCCAGCAATAATATGGAGCTTACAAAGACTACTGTGGGGATGTAGTGGTGGTAAGGATACAATCCCTGGCAAGAATATCATGCTGCGCCATAGCCTTCAGTTTCTTCACTGGCACTGGCAATGAGAGGAAGGTAAAAATTAATATTCTGATGATAAGTACAGGAGTCGGCATTACTTTGTTAGGAGATATAAAGGAAAGAGTCATTGAATTTCTAACACAAATGTATACAGGCAAGGATGAGTGGGAATCTGTAACTGGTGAGTAAAGAAAAAATGGCGAAAGCATGAAATAAGATTTCGAAAAACAAAGCATACAACAGCTAAACAGCATGATAAAGAAGGGAAATAAAGAAAGTGTGCCAGAATGGGAAGGGATGGTATAAACTACCTGTTTTAAAAGATGACAGTTGATAAAAAACTATTTTTTTTTTATTTTGAATATATAGGCAGAAGAAGAGATACATGTTTAGGAGTCATAAGGTTCATATTGAAAAAAGTAATAGGGAAGATTTGCAAAACTGAAACCTGAACTGAACCTACTGATATTGCCAACATCCTGGCAGATAGATTCAGTGCAAACTTCACCCCCTCTCACCCCCAAAAGAGCCCACAACAATACCGGAAAAGTGTAGTGTCCCAGAAATCATGGATGCACAGGTGAAACAGCCCTTTCAAAAGCCAAAAACACAGCATCAATGGGGCCAGATAGTGTCCCAGGCTGTGCCTTGCATGAAATACAGAACGAAGTAACCCCCCACCTAAACATGCTGTTCAACCTCAGCCTCTCCACAAGCTACATGCCCATAGAATGGTGCACAGCAACAGTTATTCCACTCCGCAAGGGATGGGCCACAACTGACCCTGGTAACTATCGCCACATAAGCCTGATTAGCCTGGTCTGCAAGGCTATGGAGCGTATCATCATGGAACTCATTAACAAAGACATTGGGAACCTCCAAACACTTGACCTGACCCAGTTCGGCTTTGTTAAGGGCAGATCATGCCTACTAAACCTGGTTGACTTCTTTGAGACAGTCATCAAGGCCATAGATGAGGGAAAGGTGGTTCACACAGCCTAACTTGACCTCGCCAAGGCTTTTGCCACCATTCCCCACTTGGGTATTACAGAAAAACTCACGAGCCTGAACATAAATCTCTACGTCATGAGATGGGTTGCCAACTGGCTTACAGACAGAACTCACACGGTAAGAATAGCGGGCTCCAGGTCCGAGTCTAAACAAGCCACAAGTGGTGTCCCGCAAGGCTCAGTTCTGGGACCCCTACTCTTTGGCATATACGTCTCAGAAGTACAGGCAAACACAGGAGGACTATGGCTAACCAAGTTCACTGATGACTGAAAACTGGGAGCCATAGTTGACACTCCGGCTGACACGGACATCCTCTGAAAGAGCCTTACTGAGACAAACACCTGGTGTCAAAGTTATGGCCTCAAGCTAAATGCCAAAAAATGCATAGTCATCCCATTTGGGAAAAATAAAACACCCACGAATTACCACATAGGTGGCAGCCCCCTTAATACAGAAGAGGTAATAAGAGATCTGAGGACCCAGGTAGATAGTAATCTCTCCTTTGACAATCATATTGCCAAAGTAGTTAGGAAATCTTCTATGTAGCCCATCTAATTACTAAAGGGTTCACATCTAGAAATAAAGAGGTTATTGTGCCCCTCTACTTGTCACTCATCAGACCCATCATACAGTACAATGCCCCATTTGGGATGTACCTCACAAGACACTTCCAATGGCTGGAAAGACCACAAAAGTACCTCACCAAGAGGATTACTGGCCTCAAACATATGTCGTATGCAGCCCGACTGAAAAAAACTCCGGCTGTACTCAGTGGCATATCGCTTACTCAGTGGTGATCTCTGCCTGACTTACAAAGCCATGTCCAACTCATAATTGATGGACATGCTCTACCTAAAGAAATCCAAGTCACTGCGAGCCATGCACTCTAGTGAGCTAAACCTCACCACAACAATAAATAGAACATGCTGGAGGGATAGATTCCTGTCACAGAGACTCCCCATGCTTTGAAATAAAATTCCAAACTACATTAGGCAGAGCCCCTCACTAACACTCTTCAAGAGAAACCTTGACGAGTGGATGGGTAACAGAAAATACACCCCTGGGATCACTTCATTGGCTCTACTTGACAGAGGATCAATTAATTAATCAATGGGTCGGTGAAAGCCGACACACTCTGGCTAGGCTTATAAATGCCCTCGGGCAGATAGCCTAGTACCTACCTATGAACCTATGAAAGCTCATTATGTTCTGGAATATTGTTTATAAGCTGTTAATGGAAGTATTAAAAAAGAGGCTTGATAAAGTTTTAAATTACGTAATCATGAAAGGTGATACAGGATTAAAAGAAACAGATGAAATATATGATATTTACTGTTAAGAGTGGTGACTTCTATTTTGTATAAAATAATGAAGGGTAGCTAGTAATGTATGATATGAAGAAACCTTTGATGATATAAATCATGCACAACTGCACAACATTCTGAAATGCTGTAGCATAGGTGATAACATAATAAGTGTTTGAAAAATGATTTGCAGTGGAAAATGAGTTAAGGTTTTTGTGAAAGTGTGTTTGTCTAAAAAGTGAATAAAAGGATTAGACAGGGCTGAATCATTAGTAGAGTATCATTTAGGGGCATATTCAGAAACAATTAACATGCTGACTATTGATGTGCAGAGGGGGGCCAATTTACAGACACAAGTAGCTTGAACCAAATACTGCAGAAATAGAGTAGTATATGTGCAAATGAGTGTCAATATGCTAATGAGAGCCATTGCTTGTGCAAATTATGAAATTAAACATGGGGGAATAATTCACAAATGTACAAAGTTAACTCAAAGAGCCATGGCGATCATTTATGCAGAATGCCAGGATTTTCTGGTGTAAAGGAATTTTCTTCACATTGGGATTCTAGGAGTTGAATCAGCGTTAGTCACTGTTGTCTGACAGAATTTACCAGATTCAAACCCCTGCCTATTATACAAGGCACTCTCAGACCCCTGTACTGACCGCATGTGTCACATTAGATAGCAATGGAGGCTGTCACAAATAACCAAATTGAATATGTGTGCATTAAGACAGGAGGTATGAATATAATATGAACAATGAGATTGATTCACAATGCTGGAAAGGAGCTACACATGTTACTGTCTACACACCAGTGAACATTACAATATGATGGCTTTTATGACAAGGAAGCTATTTTCATCATGTAATATACAGACTGTTCCAGAATTGAACCACAGTCTATCTGTGTAGCTATGCTATACAAGCTAGTACTCAATGCACATGCCACAGTAACATTCACAGCATGACATGCCCTGAATAAACATTTCAGTGCCATGCACTCACAGCCTGTGATGATATATCATTGTCCAACATAAAAATGAATATGGTTAACTAGATACAATGGTGTTTATGTAACATCAGTACATTCATGTAATGTTGCCCCATCAGGAATTGAACAGCAAGCCATGTGACTCTCCTGACTGATGCCATCTGGATGAACTGCAAGCACCACAGTGGAGGTCAATCTACCTATGCTAACCTATTACATCAGATTTATGTGCAGTAAGCAATCTTTGAGATGAAAGAGATAGTCAAGGCCCCTCCCACTGTAAATGGAGACATTGTAACTGTGGTGGATGCCATTCATGCATTACAGGATAAGGCCCAACAATGCTAACAGTCACTGTATGTGGGTGAGCACATCAGCATTCAGCAGTGGACAATGTATGATATTTTACAGGATGAATGCACCATGGTAGAAATGTCAGTGCAGTTGTGAAGTATGTCATTATATGAAGGTATTACATCATGATATTGTTGTAAGGGATATATGTGAGTATAATTGATGTAGTAAGTCAACAACAGACAGCATGTTGTCTCATTCCCTAGTGCCAGGTGATAATGCTTTCTACATATGTTATGCAAGGAAAATGTATTCACATGTCATCACTACTCTGAATAAAAATATTGCTATGTGACAAATTGTCCTAGCTTTTAGTAAGCGAGATCAGCATCTACATGTGCACAAAGCCAGTGTGCTTGAAAACACTGTTAGTGACATGTACATTCACAATAACACTAACACAAAGTAGTCTGGGCAGTAATGGCTGGATTTGAAATACCTAACTAACATCTTAAGCTAAACATTGCCTAAATTTCAAGCACCACATGACCATACTGAGGTACAATTGAGACAGCACACAGTTAAATAGAGATATCACCACTGTTTATTAGCTAGATGCCTATGCTAAAAAGTGTTTGAAGTACACAATAACACTGTACAGCTGCACATCATACATGTATGTATTTGCAGAATAGTATACACAGTATGAGGTGAAAGACACAATCACAGCTGGCCTCAAACATTCTACATATGTAGTTACACAATGCACAAAGCATGCTATCGAAGTCATGCAACACAGAATAATCTGTATTGCAAATGTGAGATATGGCAGGTATGGTAGCATTATGTAATCACTGTGTGGCCAAAATATTATTTTCCCTGGAGATGGTAGGATTTGCTAGTGTCACAGAATACCACTGTAATTCAATCACATTAGAAGCATAAATGTGGTTGTGAGGTGGCCAGTTGTGTATGACAGTAATAGCTGTCACACTATTGAAGAGGTGGTGGAATTGAACTACCTATTTATCCACTTACAGTACTTATAGAGCACATTATCAGCAGCCCATGCCACAGGAGAATAATGAGCAAAACTTAGACATGAAGTGAAGGGATGACATCAGCAGTGTACTACCAAGGTGATGTATCTGGTAACATTAGTTTTACAGCCAATTAGGGGTTATAAAAGTTACTACTGCAAATGAGTGTAAAACAATTATGAATTAATTGGCAGTCACACTTTTAGAAGTTAAGAACTGCTGTATTTGAGCATCCTACCTATCTGTTTACACATTCTAGAGAACAGTTTAAGACATGCAAGCACCACAGGAGACATCTAACATTTAAATAGCGACAGTTCACTTGTGAAAGACTGGCCTCATCAGTGTGTTGAACCTGGGGTGTAGGCAGACAGTCTAATGCTGCAATTGTGTCCTCTTATTGATGCCACACAAAACACCTGCCATTTGAACAACTGTAATGGTCTCCCCCACCACACTTAACAAATGTTTGCATCACTTTCCCCTCTAAAAGTATTGAATGGATATTTTTTCAATCTATGACAATGTTACTTGAAGCATTAATTTACACATTTGTGGGCAGAGTACTGCCTAAATTAGCAATGTTTTCTTTAAATAACATATAGAAAATTATACTCATTGGAGTACAAACAGTATGTGTTGCTATACCTTTGTTTTGCAAAGAAGTTGTGGACGTGAAAGGTGGGCTTAGGGGATGGTAAAGTCATCTATCTGTTCAAAATGTTTATCCAGAGTAGATTTTGATTGTGCAGTGGTTCACCTAACTGTAAACGCCCTCACCCACCCACACAAGTCTTCAGTACTGGGCATTGAACTTTACACCTATCTAGTTACAGGATATAAAGAGCTATGTATTAGTCGCAAGCATCACAGAAGAAATCTGACTCTTAAAGGGGAAGAGTGCACTTTTGTCCGGATGACCTCATCATTGTGTCTCATAGGTTTATAGGTTCATAAGTAGGTACTAGGCTATTAGCCCTAGGACCTATACAAGCCTAGCCAAAACGGTACCCTGGCTTTCGCCACCCAAGAAAATAATTTTCCTGTGCCCCTGTCAAGCAGAGCCACAGAGGTGATCCCCAGGGTGAATTTCCTATTTCCCATCCAGTCATCAAGATTTTTCTTGAAGAATGCTAATGAGGAGGTTTGTTTGATATAGATAGGAAGTTTGTTCATAGGTTCATAGGTAGGTACTAGGCTATCGGCCCAAGGGCCTACATAAGCCTAGCCAACAGGGTTCCCTGGCTTACGCCACCCAAGAAAGTTATTTTCCTGTGCCACTGTCAAGCAGAGACACAGAAGTGATCCCCAGGGTGTATTTCCTATTTCCCATCCACTCATCAAGATTTTTCTTGAAAAGTGCTAATGAAGAACTTTGCTTGACAAAGATGGGTAGCCTCTTCCAGAATATGGGAAGTCTTTGGGACAGGAATCTATCCCTCCCGCATGTCCTGTTTATTGTGGTGACAAGGTTTAGGTCCCTAGAGCATGTAGCTCAGAGGGATTGGGATTTCTTTAGGTGTAGCATGTCCAACAGTTCTGGGTTTGACATAGCTTTATATGTTAGGCAGAGATCACCTCGGAGTAGGAGATATGCTATGGAGTAAAGCTGGAGTTTTTTGAAGTGGTCAGTGTGGGGCATTTGTTTGAGGCCAGTAATCCTCTTTGTGAGGTCTTTCTGTGGCCTTTCCATTTGCTGTAGATGTCTTGTGAGGTACATACCAAAAGGGGCGTTGTACTCTATAATGGGTCTAATGAGTGACGAGTAGACCTCTTTTTTCCTGGATGACAAACCTTTTGTGATGAGGTGTGCCACATAGAAGGATTTCCTGACTACTGTGGTGCTGTGATTATCAAAGGAGAGACTACTGTCCACCTGTGTCCAAAGGTCTCTTATCACATGTTTGGTGTTAAGTAGACTACCACCTATGTGGTAGCTCATGGGTACAGAGTTTTTACAAAGGGGATGACAATGCACTTTTTGTCATTAAGCTTGAGGCCATGGCTTTGACACCAGGCATCTGTCTCAGTGAGGCCCTTTTGTAGGATGTCCACATCATTAGGAGTTTCAATTATGGCTTCTAGTTTGCAGTCATCTGTGAACTTCATTAACCAAAGACCTTCTGTGATAGCCTGTACTTCAGAAAAGTAGATACCAAACAGGACAGGACCCAGGAATGAACCCTGTGGTAAGCCACTTGTCACTGGTCTGAAGTCGGATTTGGAGTCTGCTACTTTCGCAGTGTGGGTTCTGTCAGTGAGCCAGTTAGCAACCCATCTTGTGACATAGGGATTTATACCTAGTTTAGTGAGTTTATCTATAATTCCAGAGTGGGGGGTGGTGTCAAAAGCCTTGACGAGATCTAGATAGGCTGTGTGAACCACTTTACCCTCATCTATGGCTTTGGTGACTGCTTCAAAGAAGTCAATCAAGTTTAGGAGACATGATCTACCTTTTACAAACCCGAACTGGGTGGGGTCCATTGTCTGGAGATTACCAATGTCTTTGTTTATAAGTTCCATGATGATACATTCCATGGCCTTACAGACCAGGCTCGTTAGGCTAATGGGGCAGTAGTTCCCAGGGTCCATGGTGGCTCCCCCCTTGTGGAGTGGGATAACCATCGCTGTGCACCATTCAGTGGGCACAAAGCCTCAGGTGAGGCTATGATTGAACATGGTGCTTAGGTGGAATGCCAGTTCATTCTGTAGTTCATGTAGAACGCAGCCTGGGATTTTGTCAGGTCCCATGGATGCTGTGCTCTTGGCTTTGGAGAGTGTGTTTTTTACCTGTGCAGCCGTGATTACAGGAACTTTGCATTCTTCCAGTATAGAGATTGGCCCTTTAGGGGGTGGGGGGGGGGAGTTAGCACTGAACCTATATGCCAGGATGTTGGCAATATCAGTTGGTTCTGTATATTTAGTGCCATCGTGATGTAACTCAGAGCAGATCTGAGTGCTGCCATTGAGATTCTTGACATAGCTATAGAATGCTTTGTGGTTGTCTTTAGAATCAGTGGCAATTTTGTTTTCATAACTAGCTTTGGAGGATTTTATGAGGGATCTCAGCTTCTTACTGAGGCTGACCAGGGAGTTATTCCAGTCATGGGATTTTACTCTTTTTTGCAACAGTTTCTTTCTTCAGTTGTAGAGTTTGTTTATGGCAGGGGACCACCAGATTGGCTTCCTTTTTTTGGAGGATAGCATCTTGGTTCTGTTAGGGATAGCACGATCCATGCACTCATATAAGTGCCCATCTGCATGGGTGTCGTGATGTTTGCCACTTCTGTCTTAATAAGCATGAAGTTGGCTTTGGAGAAATTTTTTACTGTGGTTTCCATAATGGGGGGTGGGGGCAGGATGTGGATGTCTAGGCTGATTAGCTTGTGGTCGGATCTGACCAACAAGGAATTGAGCTCTGGTGTGGAACACCAGTTGCCCATGATGGTAATGACCAGGTCTAGGATATTGCTGCCCCTGGTAGGGGTGTGGATAAGTTGGTCCAAGGCACTGGAATTTATGAATTCCAGAAAACGTTGAGCAAAAGAGTTGGCACATGAGTAGTTTTCCCAGTTAATGGTGGGGTAGTTGAAATTTCCCATTAATAGGGTGTTGGGTTGTACCCTAATATTTTCCAGTGTATCAAGAAATGAGGAGTTAGAATCCTGAGGCATGGTGGGGGATCTGTACCAAGTTACAATTTGGATTGCGGTCTTGTCCAGAGTTAGTTGCACTTGGATAATCTGGGATGCATTATGCTGAGCAACTAGCCAGGAGGTGTGGATATCCTTAATGAATATGGAAACACCTCCAACTTTAGTGTTTTGGTCCAGGTTAGGTGGTCAAAAGGTGTGGTATGAATTATAGCCTGGTAATGCAGGGGTGCTCTCTGGACCCTTGAACCAGGTCTCTGTCACTGCACATATGTTGATGTTCTCCATTTTAAGGAGTGGCTCAAGTGAATGCATTTTGAGGTTTAGACTTCTATCACTGAGTAGCATTACCCCCAGATTTTGCTTGCTTGTACCTGTTACGGTGTTGAATTTGTCATTTGAACCTTGCCTAAAAAAGGCACTATAGGGGTGGCAAGATCCTCAGCCAATATCCGGAATCCCAAGGGTGACAGGTGCAGGCCATCTCTGGCAAAGCATCGTGGTCTGTCGATCATGTCATCCCAGACAAACAGATACTGGCTCCCCTTAGAATGACACCAGAAGCTTAGCCAATTGTTGAAGTCAATAATTTTGTCCTTGTACTGTGGTATCATTCTGAATGATGGCAGGATGCTACTCAGGGCTTGGGTCATACCTGCCTGGGCTACAAGATCAGAGAGTTTCGCCATGTCTCTTTTCATGTAATCCAGGGAGGTAGATCTCAGGTCATTCACACCAACATGGACAATGACAGAGTCATATCTGTACTTCTTGTGGAGTGACCTGAGTGCGTGCATTATGTGGCGGATCCTGGCGCCTGACAGGCAGCTGACAGTAACTTTCTCCTTGTTTAGCCTGGTGAGTGGAACATCAGTGTGCCTGACTATGGAGTCACCTATGACTAGAGTGTTGAGTACGTTGTTATGCCTTATGGGCTGTGGTTAAGTGGCACACTGAGTATGTGGGCTATGTGTCATTTGGGTTGTGTTGGGGGATGGAGTTTGCATGCGTTTCTGCTTTTCAGGTCTCTGTTGCTTGAGCAGATTTTTATTGAGAGCCTTCGCGAATGTAGGTGTGTGTTTTGTGTTGCTATATGTGTGTTTTGGTGGTGTAGGTTTTGAGGGACTATGTGATGAGTGTGGTGTGGTGTGGTGCAAGTGTTTACCTTCTCCTCTTGACTGTCTAGTCCAGTCTTCATTGAAGAGAGCTTTGCTTCAAGTTTGGCTATATAAGTGCATCTCTCACAGGCTGTAGTGTTGGGTGGTAGGAGGAGAGGGTTGTCTGTATACATGAGGCAATTGCTGCATTGCCCCAAGATGCCCATTTTCATCAGGTAGACAGGGGAAAATACTGGGAGCTGACCCTTACACATGTCTGGATAGGTGCTTATTTATTAAGTATTAAAACTGTTTTCCTCTAGGCAAGTGAGGAAAGTTGAGTGCTGTAGTAATTTGTAGCTTATTTAGTGCTTACAATGAGTTCTGAATAAGTGCTAAGCTCAAATAAGCAGATTTGAGTGCTAAAATTAAAAAAACTGGCTAGTTCTAAGGGAAACTTTGAAGAGCAGACTTTATGACGCCAGGAATAGTTTAACCCTAGTGAAGCGGCGATGCATAAAGTGCTTTTTTTTTAAATATAATAGTAGCAAATGAGCAAACTGATTTAAACAAATTAACCAATAAAAAGCTAAAAACTGAGCCCAGTTCCAGAAGTCTTTGGTCAGACAAGTTTTAACTGCAGACTCCTGCCACTAGTGTGCAGGGGAACCTTCTCCAAAAAAGATGGCCTGGATTAGTGCGCAAGTTATACAAACAAAGCTAGATTCAGCATGCCTAAATCTAGTCTATGCTACAGCAAACAAGGTGCACCAATTTCAGAAAGAAACAGTTCAAATAAGCAGGCACAATAATCATTTAACCAGGAATTCCCAGCTCAGAAGGGCACAATCTAACCTGTCCTTCCACAAGAGTGCAGACCACAAACCTTCTTAAAGTAAAATAACTATCCCGAAGCCCAAGTGCTTTTAGAATAACAGACACTAAGCCTTCAATCAGCAATTCCCAATTTAGAAGGATGTAAGCTACCTGTCCTGCCACAACAGTGCAGACCACAAACCTTCTTAATGTAAAACAACTGGTCTGAAGCCCAAGTGCTTAAACGGAAAGGTTTAGAATACCAGTTACAATTTAATCAGGCTACTACCAAGCAGTAATAAATGCAGCAGAATAAATACAACTGAGTACTTTTAAGAAGAGGCAAAAGCAAAATAAAGTGCAATTTGTTTTTCTTTTCTTTTTTTTTTTTTTACTAAAGTGCAAGGAGAGAGGAAGGAGGAGTAAAGGTTAAGAACCTAAGTGGATTGGCCTTCTCAAATGTTCTCTCTGTATTAAGCAGAGTGAATACCAGATTGGGAGGGGTGTCCCAGATCAAATTTACAGTAGGGGCAGGCAACTGCAAAGCCACCAACTATAACAACTTTACAAGAATACCGTTGGAGGGAGGGGAAAAAACAGTTTCAGGACAGATGAGAAACATAAATCAATGCCAGAAAATATATAAAATAATTAAATCAGGCAAACAATAATTCAGTCAGGCAAAATTAAGACAATGCAGAACTCTGAAAGGTTAAAATACCAAGAAATATACTTATCAATCATCTCAGAGGATGTTTCTGTAAAAATAGGGATAAGAGAGCTGTGAGAACAATTAAGTGTTTTTTCCTCGGGGGAAGTGTATACAGCAACAAGTGTTACACACACGTCTTCCATGTTGAACCTCTACCCTTCTACCTATCTAGTTACCCAACCTTGACAGCACTGTATTAGTCACAAGTACCACGGGAGAAGTCTGACTGTTAAGGGAAGAGAGTGCACTTTTGAAAGGATGACCTCATCAGTGTGCCTTATAGAGAATGTGTCTGTCAAAACTGGGATAAAGGATCTTTGAGAACAGTTAAATGTATTATTCTCAGGGGAAGTGTATACAGCAGCAATTGTTACACGCAGACACACACAAAAGTCTTCAATGTTAGGCACCAGAGGAGAATTCTGACTCTTAAGGTTAGAGATTACACTTTTGTCAACATGACCTCATCATTGTGTCTCATGAAAGATGTTTCTGTCAAAACTGGGATAAGGGAGCTGTGAGAACATTTAAATGGAGTCTTCTCTGGAGAAGTGAATGCAGCACAAAGTGTTACACACAAACAAGTCTACTATGTTGGGCATCAAACCTCCTATCTATTTAGTTACACATCCTAGAGAATAGTGTATTCATCACAAATGTTACAAGAGAAGTCTGACTGTTAAAGGGTGAGAGTGCATTTTTGTCAAGAAGACTTTTGTCAGTATGTCTCAAAGAGGATGTGTCCATAAAAATTTGCATAAGAGAGTTGTGTGCACATTTAAATACCTTCCCTTCTGTGGAAGTGGAGACAGCAACAAGCATTGCACACATACTGTACATATATGCAAGTCTTCCAAGTTGGGCACTATCTAGAAAGCAATGTACTCATCACACATGTCACAAAAGAAGTCTGACTCTATTTTGTCTCTGCCTCCGTGTCACCCTGACAATGTATCATCCCCCTTCTGTATCATTATTCTTCCAGTCTGCATTAGTGCAATGTCTGATGCCAGGCAACAAATGCAAATAAGGCTAAAGGGAAGTACACAGCTTATGGCAATATCTTTTTTATTTGACTGCCTTTGTCCACTTTACTCTGTCTCACTTAGCACCAATGTGTAAAGCAATGTTTATTTAGTTTAATGTTTATTTATTTTTTATTTTATTTTACATTTGTTGACCGGGATAGTCCGACTGGATGCATGTCCATTTTCAGCGGATACCCGGGGAGAAAAGCTCCAAGGGTAAGCAGATACAGCATTACATAATACCAACATTACATATTACAGACTATTTACAGAGATTACATAAATAAGCAAGTTAAACAAGTTCCACAGGTTAGAGTTAATCCTGAGCGCAAGTCAGGATTAAATTAAATTACACAGTAAACTGGTTAACAGATTTTTACACATTCTAGAGAGAGTTAGCCAGGCTTGATACATTGACATAGCCAGTTAAGTGACAAATGTTGTTTGAGTCTAGTTTTAAATTGACCTAAGGTGGAAAGTAAGGTAATATCAGCTGGAAGAGAGTTCCAGGATCTACTTACAGAGTTTGCAAAGAGAGAGTCACCAGCTGTGTTATTAATTTTGCTAGTCTGAATTAGTAGTTTGTTAGAGGATCGAAGCGGTCTAGGATTGTTATAGGGGGTGATAATATTTTTAAGTGCAGGAGTATTTTCCGGATTATAGAGGATTTTATAGGCCATAATCAGTTGGTTATACTGGATTAGGCTGGGTAGTTCAAGCCACCCAAGCTGATTTAGATTGATGCAATGATGTGTCCTAAAAGGCAGCCCAGTGGCAAATCTGGCAATGTGGTTGTAGCAAATTGAGAGTTTGTTAAGGACAGTCTTGTTTAAATTCGAGAGTAGAGGGGATGCATACAGAAGGGTTGAAAGAAGGTGAGAGCGAACTATGGCAATTTTAGCTGGAGGGGTTAGGAAGGCTTTTATTCTGTACAGTGATCCTAGTTTTTTATTGATGGTTTTGATAATTTGGTTAACATGTAGGTCACATTTTAGATTATTGTCTATGATGACACCTAATAGTTTTGTAGAGGGGTCAGGGGAGATTATTGTGCCATCATTTGAATTTATGGTAAAGGTGAAAGCGGTAGACCTATGTGTTGGTGAAAATAACAGCATTTTAGTTTTTTGGGGGATTTAGGATCAGACGATGTTCAGAAAGCCAGTTTTCTATTGTATTAAAGGTGGTTTGGATAATTGGGTAATGTAATTTTAAACAAAATGAAAAGTTGGATATTTATATTACAGTGGTCAATAGGGTAATACAGATGATTACATACATTCACATTTACTGAAATCTGCTGTCAAATATTAACATTCACAAATATAAATTTCTAATCGTTGTGCTATAACACTCAGGTCTACATTTTTTCTTGCATGCTGAAAATGTTTGAATACATATGGATGACAACATGTTTCATGATGTTTTGTCTAACTACTGTGTCTGTAAATGTTGGTTAAACCTTAACTTCACAGTTCATCCTCCTGCTGCTACAGTAATCTGTCTGGTACCCATGGTGAAGACCGTCTTATAGAGATCTTTGTGCAGTAGATGGCATAGAACAACAGAGTACTGTTAATCACGATTGTAAGTCCAACATTTCAAGATATGATTACACACATGTTGACACTGCCATCAGCTGTGCAAATCAGCTTAGCAGCACTGCACTCAAAGAGTCCAAGAAAAATAGACATCAAAGAATTACAGTATTCTGTTGCACATTTGTATGTCTGCATTATTGTTGTCAAAAGATGGTCATGATTTTTGAATGATATTGACTCACTTAATTTATTTGTGTAAATTAGTATATCTAATCCGCAGTATTATACTTGCACTGTGTTACCAGTTTGGTTAACCTGTTCTCAACAAATCCATCACTGTCATTGTGCAGTGCACTGTCCATTGTACAACAAGCATGTTTGTATTGCTAATGATTGCCAATATAAATGTACAATCATCTTGACATGATGTCACTAAAGTGTTTGATTGATAATCTAGTGGTGTGCAACAGTCAATGTTTATGTCACCCAGTTATGTGGAGCATGTCAATGTCCATGACAGTAACACAATGTACAGTAAGGAGAGTATCTATATTTCATTATATAATCATGTCATTACATGTAACAATCATAGTGATGCTACTTTGCCCTGTGCACACATACGCAGCTGTTGCATGATCTGACACACACAGCACCATCTCTTCCAAGGATTGTTTTTACAAATATTCCAGAGTCCAGTTTCACAGAGGTATTGTTCATCTTTTTCTATGGTGCTTGCAACTAGTTGGTTGCTCTATAGATTGTGTAACCTAGATAGGCAGGAAGTTCAATACCCAACATGGAAGATGTGTGTGTGTGTGTGTGTGTGTGTGTGTGTGTGTGTGTGTGTGTGTGTGTGTGTGTGTGTGTGTGTGTGTGTGTGTGTGTGTGTGTGTGTATCACTTGATGGAGTATCCACTTCATCTGAGAATAATGCATTTAATTGTTTTCACAGCTCCCTTATTTTCACGTTCATGTTAGGACATGAATAAATGAATTTTCGTGGGTTCTGTTCAAGTGGCTTTATTTCATACAAACACATTACTATTGCTGACTATTGACTATAACTTAAGTAACTTATATGCAAACTAACAACTGCAATCATGCATGCTCACTATCTGGCTGCTTCTACAAAATGGCACTAGGGATTGCCAGTGTCTGGAATTTATATATACGTGCACAGCCTCACATGCATCTTAAAGATATAGCACACACACGTTACACTCTGATCTACATCTTCCCTCTTTGAGAAATAGATCATGCAATTCTTCATGAGACTATTTAGCATGTAGAAATCACAGATAATCTATAGACATGCATGATACAATACTAAATACACACACACACACACACACACACACACACACACACGCATATATATATATATATATATATATATATATATATATATATATATATATATAAACATACACAAAATCAACTCCACATTGCTGTGTATTTCACAGTAGGCTTAGAAACGCGTCCATATCATGTGACATAAAACTGGGAATTAGATTTAGCAACTGGGACAGTTTCTGCAAAATGGTTGACCTGTGGAATGTTCAAATCACTTTCTGGAAATGAATTAGACTTTTGAACACATTCTGGTCTGGAAACTGTCTGATTAATTTTTTGATTTAGAGTTTGCATCACAGATACAATGTTGTGACGGCAATGATGTTGATTCTGGTACAGGAAGATGTTTGCGATTCCTCCTATACCCCATACCTTCGGAATTTACCAAGTAGGATCTCGGCTCGGCACAGATGCCTGTAATCTGTCCTATTTGATCAAAACATTTTGTCATCTGGACTCATACCATCTCTCCTTCCCTCAAAGGATGAAGTAATCTGCTCAATCTATCATAACTAGATTGCTGGATATTACGCTTCTTAAACAATTGAGCCCTGATAGCTTTATTATTCTTGGTTTAGGCTGCAACAAACTTGAAGAAATTAGTAGCATAGTTCTAGTTTGCCTGGAAAGTAGTCTTTCAGCAGGTGAGCTAAGAATATAATTACAGGGTATGTTTCTGAGATTAAGGAAATTCAAGACTACATCGGTATTGTCACACTTTGACCTTTCAAGTAATTACTTTGCACTCTATACTGCACGTTCAGCTAGACTATTGGATTGAGGATATTCAGGACTGCTATTGACATGTACAAAGTCACATTCTTTTGCAAATTTCTGAAATGACTGGCTAGTGAATTGAGTACCATTGTCAGAAAAAAGTTTGTGTGGACTACCATGAACTGAGAAATGACATTTTCACTTAGTAATAACATTAGTTGTGGTTAAGTTTGGTAGTAGATCAATTTCAAACCAGTTTTGAATAAGAGTCTACCAAAACTAAGTAGTGTTGATTGTTCCACTCAAAGATATCAGTTGCTACAGTAGACCAAGGTAGTTCAGGAATTGGATGTAGCTGAAGTGGTTCTTTTTGCAAATGCAGTCTAGTACTATTACATACTGAACAAGAAGAAAGAACTCTTTCAATCCCCTGGATTCAATATACTCCGTGCAAGAATAATACTATTCTTGCACGGAGTGGTCCGTGTCTGTATAGCACAACAGCGCGCCTTGCATATTCATGAAGGCACACTGCTGTTCAATCTACACAGACACAAACTGTGAACGTGTGCAGGGGGCATGTTCAAGTAGTGCATGGACATTGAACACACCCCCTGCACTCAGAAGGTGCCGCACAGCACTTTCTAATAGGATCTGGCATAATATTAGGGAATTACTCTAATATTATGCGAGTATTTCAGTGTCCGCGGATGCTGAAATGAAAAAAAAATTATTATTTCAGTGTCTGCAGACACTGAAATATACATGGTATCAGGAAAGCAAAGCAGTGGTTGTGTGACAAGTTCTGTGACACACCCCCTGCATTGTATAAGTGCTGTAAGACACCTCCGCAACCTGCTAAAGCAGGAAATGTGTTCAAATGCACAAATAATATGGGATAAATCCCTCAAAAGGGACATATCAAAATTATTGCCCTCAAACGTAGAAAGTTGATAGAAAACAGGTCATGCATTAGCATGAATAACCAAAGGATAGAGGTCTGAAAGCAAATGTAGGCCAATATTTCCTGACAGCAGTCCATGTGGACAAAGGCACAAATAATGGGGGGGGGGGCAATAAAATAGGGACACCTCTGAAAAATTGTCCTCACACACTTAGAAAGTTGATAGAAAACCGAATATGTATTACCAGGAATCTCTGAAGGATAGAACCTGAAAGCCAAACGAATGCCATTATTTCCTGACTGTAGTCCTCAATGACTTGTCAGAACACCACAATACTCACTTAAATAGCATAATAATATATTAATAATATTACAATTTTTTTTCTAGGCTAAGGAATGTTTAAGCGTAGCTAAGCGGGTGTGCACGTTATGGTCCTCCACTTGCCATAGCTTAAACATTCCATAGGAGATAAATACAAATATACAAGCAAAATTTCCAAACTGAAAAAGCATAGTGGTTAGAGTCTTGGCTTTAACCGCAGGAGCTCACGATTCGAGTGCCAAGACAAGACAGGCAACTTATTTTTATATTGGAAAGTAATGTTAAAATTATTTTTGTAAACTTAAATTATATAGTAACTCTTTTTTTTGTCACCCAGGGTAGTGTAACTGGTGTACAATGCAAGTGTGAGTGCATATAACATGTGAAACCACCCATGTACAGACAAGTGCCCCATACAAGTATAGTCACACCCCTTGCCAATGTAAGGAAAATACATAGAGGTATGTCATGTAAAGTATATCATATACACTTAATAAATGAAATCAGTCTTCTGATATATTTAAAATATAAAAAGTGAGCAATGGTTAGCAATGGTCAGCTATGTTCAGCAGGTGTAACCATTGCTAAGACATGAATGCTAAGCAGCAGGTAGCTCAGCAAGTGGATTTGTGCACAGTTAAACACTGCTCAACAACTTCCCCTTTAAGCAGTGTTAAAACCAGCTTAGCAGATTTGTGTACTGCTTAGTGGATCTTAAACTTTTCAAAATGGTCCAATGACAGCAAAGGGTGGGAATATTGCACTATTTACACGGCGCAGGTGGGAATACAGCCATAATCTGTTATAGTCCATCTGTGCAGATACAATGGCTGGCGTAGGAGTGGGAGTGTGCTTTCAGGCACAATGCTGGAGCATTCAGGAGTCCAGGGTCATAGTTGGACTCCTAGCTAAAAACCATGAGGAGAGACTGCTGCAGGGCTAGTATCAGGGCTCCCAATACAAAGTGGAGGCCTGAGACCATCTCGCATTTGAACTCACCAGTGCTACTGGCATCCCCTAAACTGGTGGGCAGGTACAGCACCACTATGCTGACCTAAAGCATAGGAAGGGGGCACTCCTGGACCAGTGGATCCATGATAGATGGGCCCAGAATGCTCCAGTAGTGTGTAAGTATCACTATCAAGTAGTTTGTAGCAAATGCTAGCCTGAGAATGTGATAGACAGATATGCATAATGTGTGTTTTTCTCCTCTACAGCTTCAACAGAGAGGGCTGTGAACATCGAAGCCCATGGTGACAGACTGCTGAGGCTGCGCCGACAGGCTGGTGAGTACAAATCTATTTTGCATTGTTTTGTAACAGTAGCTAAGAATGAGTACATTGCTTACTGCTAGTAGGTATACTGTTACTGTGTGAACTGAATAAATAAAAAAGCATGACTGACGAATATTGAAGTACAATAAAGACCTTTAAAAAACTGTTGTGTTTATTCTGGTATGTTGTTGTAGATATATGTAGAATGTATACAGGTTTTTCACAACCAATATGGCTGTGACAGTATACATTAACTGAGGTGCATCTGTGAAGAAGCTGTTATGAGAAACCATAGATGGTGTAGCTGTAAAACGAGATATAAATGAAATGGGAAATATATACTGGATTAAGCTCTGAACTCTGAATAGTAATGTGTCAAGTATAATGTGTGTACCATGCAGCATTGCCTTGTGTTAACCTTTGCTTTCCAGGTTGTAGTAATTCAAATGAGTAATGCACAGCACAATAACTATCTGTCATGCATGCATCACAGAATTACAAGTTCAGACTGTCTAACCAAGAGACTATTAGGCAGAAACCATTGAATTAAGAAACAGCAGTCCCCCAGTAGCTTAGTCATCATCATCTTCTTTCAGCTGTTCCCGTTAGGAGTCACCACAGTGGATCACCTGTTTCCATTTATTCCTGTCCTCTGCATCTTGCTCTGTCACACCAACCACCTGCATGTCCCCTCTCACCACATCCATAAACCTCATCTTAGGCCTTCCTCTTTTCCTGTTACCTGGTAGCTTCATCCTTAGCATCTTTTTCTCAATATACTCAGCATCCCTCCTCAGCACATGTCCAAACCAACATAATCTTGCCTCTCTGGCTTTGCCTCCAAAACTTCCAACCTGGGCTGACCCTCTAATATACTTATTCCTAATCCTGTCCACCCTTGTCACACCCAGTGCAAATCTTAACATCTTTAACTCAGCCACATCCAGCTCAAACTCCTGCCTTTTTGTCAGTGCCACTGTCTCCAACCCATATAACATAGCTGGTCTCACTACCCTCTTGTAGACCTTCCCTTTCACTGTTACAGGTACTCGTCTGTCACAAATCACTCCTGACACTCTTCTCCACCCACTCCATCCTGCCTGTACTCTCTTCTTCACCTCTCTTCCACACTCACCGTTACTCTGAACTATTGACCCCAAGTATTTAAACTCATCCACCTGCCAGCTCTACTCCTTGCATCCTCACCATTCCTCTATCCTCTCTCATTCACACACATATATTCTGTCTTAGTCCTGCTGACCTTCATTCCTCTTCTCTCTAGAGCATATCTCCATCTCTCCAGGGTCTCCACCACCTGTTCCCTACTCTCACTACAGATCACAATGTCATCTGCAAACATCATAGTCCACGGGGACTCCTGTCTGATCTCGTCTGTCAACCTGTCCATCACCATTGCAAATAAGAAAGAGCTCAGAGCAGATCCTTGATGTAACCCCACCTCCACCTTAAACGCATCTGTCACTCCCACAGCAGACCTCACCGTTGTCACACTACCCTCGTACATATCCTGTACCACTCTTATATACTTCTCTGACACTCCTGACTTCCTCATACAATACCACAACTCCTCTCTAGGCACCCTGTCATATGCTTTCTCTAAGTCTACAAAAACACAATGCAACTCCTTCTGACATTCTCTGTACTTCTCCATCAACACTCTCAGAGCAAACATCACATCTGTAGTGCTCTTTCCCGGCATGAAACCATACTGCTGATCACTAATTAGTGTGATGAGAAATATCTTAGTTATTACTTTTGCACACCCATACACGGTTTGAATCCAGGGAGTGGTACTAAGATGTGTGCATATCTACACACAAGGAATCATGAATAAATGTAAAAACAGTCAGGTAGTGTTAACAATATTTTCCCCAAAAGTTTTACAGGTAAGTAAATATTGCCAGTAGCTGTATGAAGGGTATACTAATAAACTGTGTACAACTGTTCAATTGTCCTACCACATGCCTGCAAATGACAGCAGGGTAGGTACATACAATACGTACTCTTCCCGAATCATACCTCTCAACTGTACAGATATTCACTGAATGTCCACATATTTGTTTCAGATTTGTGGTCCATTTTACATAAAGTAGTGGTGTTATGGCAAATCAGTGGCAAACCATTATAGACTGAAGTTAGAAAATAATGGTAGACATAACAATTGTCAGATGTCATATCCATCAGAAAAGCCGTGCAAATGCAAAACCTGTTATTTTATCAGCTTTCTAAGTTTCTAAGAGCAATATCTAAAAATTGTCCATATTTAGGGGCCTTTGCGCCACTCTTATGTATGGCTTTGTCTAGATCTCATGCTCTAAGAGGTTGAGAGGTATGTTTCTGATACATCTCTCAAGTGTCACTCTGTCACGGCTAGTGGTCACTACTGCAAATAATCCTGGACACTGATAGGAAACCAGTTGACGTATGCCTGTAGCACACTCACATAGCAGTTCTGGGAACCCCTCCTGTACCAGATATGTAAGCCTGACATATACGAGTCCCCTCTAGTCATGTACCCAGAGTTGCCACAGTTTGCCTCATACCATTCCAGGCTGACAATTTAATAGGTATATTTGTACTATAGAAGCTATGGACATAGGTAGATGTAAAGTAAGGGCAGACCCATAGAGTACTGAGCAGTACTATTGTGGAAAATAGAAGCATAAACAGTTGTTAATGGATTTCCTGTCTCCCCCCCCCCCATCTGCATCAGTAATTATTACTCATATACTATGGATATGCTGTGCTCCAACCCAATGTTGAGACTTGTGTTATACTATTGTTAATATGCTTGATTGCTTGCATGTTAACATATCCTGTTCAAATGCCATTGCTGGTGGCCTGTTGCATTTAATGTTACTGACATGCTGTTATGATGCATACTGTTGTTCCATTTATGCATGTGTTCTGTTTGCTATACAACCATTTCAAATCTGTTTTATGGGGTTAATTGGAACACCCATGCTCGCTGTTATAACTAATCTTGAAACATGTTGTTCATGACTAACCAACATATTTTGTAAATCCTCAACACCATAGCGCGTTTGGGAAGGCAGATCCCAGAGAATCCACTTGTCCCACCTCATCTGGCCATGGCACCAGGCCCCAGCAAGTCTGGGATCCAACCCAGATCTCCCTTGTCTGCTGGTCTTACACCACCTTTGGGTGGAACCGCCACAGGGGATGAGGCCCACCCCCCAGGAGTGGGCATGGACAGGAGGCCGTCACACATAGTCAGGTCCAGGGTTTGGTGTGCAGCATCCTTCGATCCAAGTTTGGAGAGCACCTCCGCTAGATTGATGGCTGCCTAGCACACCTTGAGGGGCTTGCCACCCCTCTTGTCCAGTCCCCAGCAGAGCCACATTTGGGGCCATGAAGGTACAGTGGTGACTGCCCATGGGTAGAGATCTCAGTCCCACTGTAACCATATGGGGACTTATAGGCTTCGGATTCCCAACCACCCTCCCCATCAAATGTGTTTACCCCCTCATGTGTCATATACTGCCCTTGTCTGCTGTCTTCTCTGTCTCCCTACCCAACCTACCTCCCCAGACATACCTACAATCTTTCTCAACATCCCACTCTCGCTTTAAAAAAAAAAGAAAAGGGCATCTATCCCAAATAAAATATCGCTCCATACATAGCTGTCCATTTCACACACATGTCCACTGGACATATGTAATCTGGTCCAACTGGCTTGACAACACATTTCTGTTGTCCTCACCCCTCTCTCTGGTGTTTGAGTGTCCAAATTCACCTCCAAATTCCGTACAAATGCTCAGTTGTTGTATAAGAAATGGATAACTATGGGCCTTCTCTACACCTATCCTGCACATCCCTAGCTATCTTTCATATTGTTTTTCCCTCTGCTTGCCCCTTTTACACAACTTTCCTATCACCCCTTTTTCTTTTCTTTTAAAGAAATTAGCATGGGTGTAAGCGTGACTAAGCAGGAACAAGCATGTTTGCGTGATGCTAAGTGAAGCCATCACAGATTATTAAGCATCTGTATGTTTAACCGTGTGTTGGCATCACTTAGTGTTGAGCAAACCTGAGTAAATATGCTTACAACTGCTTAAAACTGCTTTAATCACTCTGTTTCCATCAGCCACTGTTCTGCCTAGCAACAAAATAATCAGCCCTGCCAAGTCTCAAACCCAGGGCCCTGTACACCATAGTCAGAGCAATGTACTACTACACCATTTGAGTTGCAAGGACTGCTGATGCTTTTTCAAACATACCATGCAGTATAGTCATTCAACAGCAGGGAAAAGATTCTGTAGAATCAGTCAGGTTTTGTATATATATGTATGGAGATGCATATACATGTAAAAATATATATGTAATATAAATAGAGATATACATATGCAATAAATACATATATATAAATATATATATATATATATGTATAAAAAGAAAAAAAAAATATATATATATATATATATATATATATATATATATATACTCATAACATGTAGTGGAGTCATACCTCAGAACCATACCTCTGAACCTCTTAGTGCAAGAAATACGGCCAAAGGCTGTCCAAATTGGGGACAATGGGCCCAAACTAGGGACATATTTTAAATTTTGCGTTTATAAATGTAGAATGTTGCCAGAGTGACAGGGTTTGTTTCAGCATACATGTTCTGAAGGATGTGAGTTCTGAAACTGAAATGTATGTCATTTGCTGACAGAAATCTTCAGATCATCACAGTGATTTACCAGAGAAATAAAAATAAGGAATCTGTGGAACAGACCAGAAATATGAGCAATAAACCTGGACATTCTGAAACAATCTGGCCAGTCGAGAGGTAGGCTCAGAACCCCTTACTGCAACAAATCTGGACCAATCCTGACAAAGTGGGGGGAGAAAGCAATGAAAATAGAGACATATTTGAAATACTGTAGTAGATAAGCTGACCCAGTTGCTGCAGTAACACCCTCCTGTCTGTTCTTACATATATTGACTGAAATAGCACAAGTCCAACACTCAATTACTCCTCACTAGTTAGTGACTTAAATCCTCACATCATCCCACTGATGTGTCAGGCAACAGTACATCCTACAAATAACTGGACATAACATCACATTAGGGAAGCTACATTCAGCTGCTAAGCATGTCACCAAGCACCGTCCAAACTACAGCCAGACTGACACAACACTAACCCAAAAATGCTATGGGGAATTACACATGCATTTGCAAATATATCAGGCACTAAAGGGATGTAACAGCACTGAAAAACAGACACCAGTGTGAAAGTGCATACCCACAACCAGTTCCACCACAGTCACAGTGACATACTAGTAAGCCAAATGAACTGTTCAGCATAACGACTGTGTAAACAAAAACATCTCAACATGTTTACCACTCACACACCACCCCTACATATACTGGCCCAATTCACAGTGTAGGTTGACGCCTGACCATGGTATGGGACATGTCTCAGTCTGCCCCTACAAACATATACAGCTGATAGACTTCCAAAAACTGAAGCATCATGCACAGGTAGATAGAAAAGGATCCATAACAAATTCATCTACCCCCTCCCTACACAGGCCACATAACATTGACACACTACACTGCTACACAATCCTGACAGTCTATCAACAGCCTCCAGAAATACATAGACATCTCAACTGTTCAGAGTCTCACAGAATGTCCAGGCTTAGTCCTCATTTATACAGCCTGTTATACATAACATGTCTGGCATTCTGATACATCACTGGTATGGTATCAGTAATGAAGGCACTAAATAATGATATACCCTGCCTAGCAACCTCTTGCTGCATGACATCTGAACAAAGCCTGAAATACTTGGGGGACAGAGACCCAACACCAGGGGCATATGTGAAATATTGTTGTTATAAACTGAGACAGTTGCTGGTGTAACAGGGTTTGTTGTAACATATCTTTTCTGAGGGATATGTAGTCAGAAACACAAATGGATGATACCATTTACTGACTGTAATCCCCGCAGTATGCTACTGATTTTCCAAAGACAAAAAATGTCTGAGGAACACACCAAACATGAGAGTCCAAAATCTGGCCATTCTGTGGATAGTCCTACAGTTGAGAGTTATGCCAACCACATAACACTGTCAGACTTAAAATCATGTAGAAAAGCCATGTCTACACAAACCCTGTTAAACTACCATTAATTCAACTGTATAACAGCAATACTCACATTCTGTCCCCATGTCTGGAACATTTTCCCCCAGTTTGTTAGTCTGTCTCCACAGTTTTCATTGTAAGAGGTATTTCCAACTACCCTCTGTGATGCTGTTGTTCACACACCTCCATGAAGTCCTCCTCACAGGCAAGGAAAAGGGGCAATGCCCACATGAAGTACTTAATTATAGGAGTGTGTTGCCATGCCATTGGCTATAGAAATCTATAGGAATAACATCACAGCTGTTGTGCATGCAATTAGCAAGTGGGGAACACCAATTGGTGCACAGGCCATCAGCTGCTTATGAGCATCACCTACAAAAGGTAAGCTGCTGCCAATGCAAAACAGATGTATACTCTACATCTTTGAGAGAGAGAGAGACAGACAGACAGACATATAGGCAGACATACAGACAAAGACAGCAAACAGCACATATTGGAATCAACCGACCACACTTGGAAAAAAAATGTATGTCAAACAAGTAAGCATGTAATGGAATGCAGTAGGGGTGTGGAATAACAGAAAATAGGAAGTTCAAAAAATATGTCTCAGCAAGACTTGCTGTACTGATATAATGTTGATCAGAACCTATGGCCATAGCATCTGGGTCTGTCTATAGTGACATAGAACACAGCTCAGGCCCCTGAGTCACCCCAGGAAAGGATGGCTCACATACGACTACTACTGGTGTATTGAGCAATACTGACTGTGACACTGCTAGGCCAGCTACTGGGATGTCATAGATATGCATATGTTAATTGTGAATACAACTATGATATACATGTTTGTCTCAGAAATGTGAGAGACTTAAACAGGGTATTTGCATAGTGAAATACTGTTTCAGATGTGTGTGTTGAACTGCATGTGATATACTGAGCACATACCATTCAGCTGTCCAGTGTTATGCACAATGACCATATGTGTGCCTCATATTTGTAGTCATTTACTCATAGAGTTATGTTATGTCTGGCAAATCATTGGCAACCTGTTAAGACTGACATTACAACATCTCCTACTCTTTCTTTTGGCTTTTCCCATTAGGGGTCTCTACATTGGATCATCTGTCCCCATTTCTTCCTGTCCTCTGCATCTTGCTCTGTCACACCACCCACCTGCATGTCCTCTATCACCACATCCATACACCTTTTATCTTAGGCCTTCCTATTTTCCTCTTACCTGGCAGTTTCATCCTTACCATCCTTTTCCCAATATTCTCAGCATCCCTCCTCAGCACATGTCCAAAACAAAATAATCCTGCTACTCTCTGGCTTTATCTCCAAACCATCCAACCTGGGCTGACCCTCTAACATGCATATTCCTAATCTTGTCCACCCTTGTCACACCCAGTGCAAATCTTAACATCTTTAACTCTGCCACGTCCAGCTCTGACTCCTGCATTTTTTGTCAATGCCACTGTCGCTAACCCATATAACATAGCTGGTCTCACTACCATCTTCTAGATATTCCCTCTCACTCTTAAAGGTACTCATATTCACAAATCACTCCTGATACTCTTCTCCACCCTTCCCATCCTGCCTGCACTCTCTTATTCACCTCTCTCCCACACTCATCATTACTCTGATCTGTTGATCCTAAGTATTTAAACTCATCCACCTTTGCAAACTGTACTCCCTGCATCATCACCATTCCTCTATCCTCCCTCCAATTCACACACATATAGTCTGTCTTAGTCCTGCTGACCATCATTCCTCCCCTCTCTAGAGCATATCTCTACCTCTCTAAGGTCTCCTCAACCTGTACCCTACTCTCACTACAGATCACAATGTCATCTGCAAACATCACAGTCAATGGGGACTCCTGTCTGATCTTTTCTGTCAACCTGTCCATCACCACTGCAAATAAGAAAGGGCTCAGAGCTGATCCCTGATGTAATCCCACCTCCACCTTAAACGCACCTGTCACTCCCACTGCAGAACTCACTGCTGTCACACTACCCTTGTACATATCCTGTAGCACTCTTACAGATCCCTCCACCACTCCTGACTTCCTCATACAATACCACATCTACTCACTAGGCACCCTGTCATATGCTTTCCTTAAAGTCCACAAAGACACAATGCAACTCCTTTCGACCTTCTCCATCAACAGTCTCAGAGCAAACATCGCATTTGTACTGCTCTTTCCTAGCATGAAATCATACTGCTGATCACTAATCCCCACCTCCGTTCCTAATCTAGCTTCCACTACTTTTTCCCATAACTTCATGCTGTGACTGATCAGTGTTATCCCTCTGTAGTCACTACAGCTCTGCACATCACCCTTATTCTTATAATCAGTACCCAAACACTTTTTCTCCACTCCTCACGCATCCTCTCATTTTCCAAAATTACATTAAACAATCTGGTTAAAAAGACCACTGCCATTTCCCCTAAACACCTCCATGCTTCCACAGGAATGTCATCTGGACCACCAGCCTTACCATTCTTAATTCTCTTCATAGATGTCCTTAATTCCCCCTTGCTTATCCGTTGCACTTCCTGATTCACTATCCTCACATCATTCAAACTTCACTCTCTCTCATTCTCTTCATTCAACAGCCCCTCATAGTACTCTTTCCATCTGCTCAACACACTCTCCTTACTTGTGAGTACATTTCCCTCATTATCCTTTATCATCCTTATCTGGTGCACATCCTTCCTAGCTCAGTCCCTCAGTCTAGCCAATTGGTACAGGTCCTATTCTCCATCCTTAGTATCCAACCTTTCATACAACCCTTCAAATGCCACATTCTTAGCCTTTGCCACCTCTCTCTTTGCCATGCACCTCATCTCCTTATACTCCTGTCTACTTTCTTCATCACTCTGACAATCCCACTTCTTTGCCAACGTTTTTCTCTGTATAGTCCCCTGTACATCCTCATTCCACCACCAGGTCTCCTTGTCCCCCTTCCTCTGTCCAGATATCACACAAAGCACCTTTCTAGTCATCTCCCTTACTAGCTCTGCTGTAGTTACCCAGATATTTGGTAACTCTACACTACCACCCACTGCCTGTCTTAGCTATTCCCTGAACTCAACCTCACAATCACCCTTTTTCAGTTTCCACCATTTGATCCTGGGTGCTGCCCTCACACTCCTCCTCCTCTTCTTGATCAAAAACGTCATCCCACAGACCAACATTTCATGTGCCTAACTACACTTTCCCCCATCACCATTATACAGTCTCCAATCTCCTTCAAACAGGCCCTCCTGCATAGGAGATAATCTGCCTGTGTGCATCTTCTTCCGCTCTTGTATGTCACCATATGCTCCTCTGTCTGGTTAAAATATGTATTCACCACACCCATGTCCATCCTTTTTGCAAACTCCACCACCATGTCACATTCTGAATTCTGTTGCTTAACACCATACTTACCATCACTTCTGCATCCCCTCTGTTCCCTTCACCAACATGCCCATTAAAATCTGCTCAAATCACCACTCTCTCACCCTTGGGTACAGTCATCACCACTTCATCCAACTCACTCCAAACTTTTTCTGTCTCATCCATCGCACATGCAACTAGTGGAGCATCTGCACTAACAACAGTCATCATTACACCATCAATTTCCAGTTTCATAAACATCACTCTATCCAACACTCTTTTCACCTCCAGAAACACTCTTGGCATACTGTTCCTTCAGGATAACCCCTACACCATTTCTCCTCCCATCCACACCATGATAGAACTATTTGGACCCGACTCCAATACACCGACCCTTACCCACCCTTCCATCTGGTCTCTTACTCACACAATATATCATCCTTCATTCTGTCCATCATATCAGCTAGCTCGGTCCCCATACCAGCAATACTGCCAACAGTAAAAGTTCCTACCCTCACTACCACACTCCTAGCTTTTCTCCTCTCTTCCTCCCTTATGAGTGTTGGACATCCTCCAGGCTATGTCTGTGAATGCAAAAGCTACTGTGCTATCAAATGGCTTAAGTGTTTTACAGCAATATTAAGAAAGTGTCACTAATTTTGGCCCATCACCCCCCCAGGTATGTGTGGCATCCTCCAGATGTCCTGCTCTAACAGGTTGACATGAATGACTGAGCAGCAAGAGTGTAAATACAGTGTGCCATACTGACATAGAACAGACATGTATATCAGGTATTACCTGTGCACATGTATGCATGAGTAGGTGTACCTGGCTGCCTCATAACAACAGGCATAGGATGCAAAACGTCAGGTAAATAAACTGTACATGTTGTACACATGTGTAATCTCAGTTTCTGTGCATCCGGAAGTTAGATTTCTACAGCTACTGGTTGTTGCATTGCCCTGACACAGACATGGGTACTAGAATAAGCATGATTATCAGGTCGAAATTGGAGAGGTGCCCAACTATGTTATGACCTTTTGTCCATGCCTACTACAAATAGCTATATGACCACCGACATAGCTGTATGGACTAAGCAATACCTTACCTGTAAAACCTGTCTCCACCAAAGTAGAATAATCCCCTTTGCTGGACAGCAGCAATACACAGACCACATAATCGGTCACTATATTGGCTGTACAGAGCAAAGTAGGAGCAGGCACCAACTTGGCAGCAAGTCAATCTTTGTCTGTTCGAGCATATAAGGTCACACATGGATTACTGTAAGGCTAACTATGACTACAAATTGTGCCAGGTGTTTGTGAAATAGAAAAATGAGTACACAATAACACATTTCCAAACCCTTCCAACCTTTCATGTGACCTATAACCTGTACAATTCAATTTTAAAACAAATCTGCTAGGGGAACAATTATGACACATAAAAAACTTATAAGAAGGTAGATGCATATGTGTGCACAGGCTGAAGCTAACACTGTGCAGAAGCAGCTTTCGATATTATTACAACATTACATCTTCTTGGGTACACACCTGCCATCAATTACAGAGAATCTGTGATTAACAGCAAATAACGGTCAGCTGTCCTACCAGGATTATCCTAAATTTACTCAGTTGCCTGCTACAGCAACAGCCATAGCTCACATACAGCTTATGAAGCAGCAAAGGGATCTCATTTGTGAAAGGTATCAGCCCAGACAAGGGTACACACACATTTCCACAGCATTGCATATACCATGGAACAAAGTGAAGACAGTCATCAAATGGTGGTGGAAATATGGGGAAACAGTGAAATTGCAAAGAACTGGACATCCTTCCAAATGTGTGGAAAAGACAAGACTGAAACTGGTCAGGGAGGCTGCCAGGTGACCTAGAGCAACACTACAGGAGTTACAGGAATTGCTGGCAAGTACTGGTTGTGTACTACATATGGCAACATTCTCCTGTGCTCTCCACATCTGGCCTATGGGGTAGGTTTGGAAGATGGAAGCCTTCTCACACACAGAACAACATCTAGGTCTGGCAAATTTCTCAGAAAGAATGCATCAGGTCCCCCAATAGCATGTGGACAAATGTGTTATGTTGTAATGAGACCAAGGTTGCACTTTTTGCCCACAATACCATAAGGTTGGTTTGGCACAAGAACTACACTGTGCATCACCAAAAGAACACCATCCCCATGGTGAAGCATGGTGATGGCAGTGTCCTGCTTTGGGGTTGCTGTTAATAAGCTGGAAGTGGGTCTGTAACCAAGGTGGAGGGGGATTAGGAACAGTTCAAATTACCAGTCCTTTTTGGCCCATAATTGTCATGTGTCTGCTAGGAATCTGTGGATAGATAGGACTTACACCTTTCCACACAACACTGACCCATACAATATATCAAAATCCATAAAAGAATGTCTTCACCAGAAGACAATCAATGTTTTGGAATGGCCTAGCCACAGTCCACACATACATCCAATAGAGAATCTGTGGAGTTCCCTGAAGAGGCCTGTGCAGAAGTGATGCCCTAGCAATCTGACAGAGTTGGAGGGCTTCTGCAAGGGAGACTGTACAAATATTGCTAAGTCGAGTTGTGCCATGCTGATAAACACCTTCCCAAGAGAACTGACTGCTGTTATGAAATCAAAAGGTGCTTTAACAAAGTATTAGTTTAAGGGTGCACACAGTCATGCAACCAGCCTATTGTACGCATTTCAACTTCTAAATGTTACCCCTAACCGATGTATCTGTTCTTCAATTGGATTGCACAGGTTATAGGTCACATTAAAGGTGGGAAATATTATCACATGATTTCTGTGGTCTCATATTATATATCAGACAGACCTGGCATGTTAACAGGGGTGTCTACACTTATAATATCCACTGTAAGCTTAGAAGGTTGTTAGTGTAACCAGTTCTGTTGTAACATATATGTACTGCAGGATTTGAAGTGTGAGACTCAAAATATGTCATTAAATAGTGACACCAGTCCTCATATCATCCCAGTAATGTGTCAGACAAATACAGGATTTATGATGAACAGACCAGAAATATGAGCCACATATGTAGACATTCAGAGACACTCTGCACATTTGAGAGGTATGTTCTGTAGGAGTTGCCACTGTGCTATAAAGGTGAACAGTGAGTATGTGCACATGGGTGCAGTGTGTGCTATGTGAAGGCCCATCAGCTACACTAACACTACTCATATATCACAGAGGTGTATATAAGTAGTAACAGGAAGTGGAAAGGGCTGCACTGCATGATGTTGAGGGCCTGTCCAGGGTGTGTATGTAGTGGTCTGACTGTGTTGTGAATGTCGCCAGTTGGCTATTGTGAGGTCTGTGCAATGTCTGTCTGCCACCTCACCTGTATGTGTGTGTGTGTGTGTGTGTGTGTGTGTGTGTGTGTAGCAGCAAACGGTACAGTGCAGATATTAATTTATATATGTTGTCTTTCCCCCACAGCTGGTCATGGTGGTCGCGGTCTCTCCCACTCAGTATCTGATGTCAGTATCTCTGCAGACTCTGGCAATGATGATGGTCATATTCAGGCACAGGTGGTTTTGTCAGGGGGCTGAATCTGTGCCATTGGTTGGCATCCCACAGTCATCCACACTCTCCCCAAGTATTGTCACAATGCCCACACATGCCCCATCCCCAGCAGCCGCAGATGATGGACAGTTGGCAGGTGGTGGCATGGAACAGGCTAGTGTGGTGACTATGGCAGGTGTGAGTGTAGACAGTGTCCATAGCCAGAGTGCAGGTGAGGTCCCACACAGGTGGATGGACAGGGGTGCTCGCAGGACTACTGCTGCTCATCAAGCTGCTGTCGCAAGTGCCACAGCAGGTGTCACCAGATGCATGTTTCAGGCTGTCATGGATGCACAGGCACATAGTCAATGCAGCACCAAATACTCAGGGTGGTGGATGCAACTCCTCCTGATTTACGTGGTGACATACGTGACTTGTTGAGGCCTCATGCCAAAATACTGAGGTCATGAATAGATAGTGGGGTGAGACCTTGGCAATCCTCAACCATGGCATGTCTGTGCTAGAGCATGTGGTGGGAGATGGGCATCGGCCACGTGGACGTAGGTCAGCATTAACATCATCTGAGAGTCTATGGGACTATGCACCTCCACACTCCTGTAGTAGCAGCGACACCAACACTACCAAAGAGGGGGTTGCCATCCACATCATAATGGAGCAGGCCATGGGCACGTGGTCCTGGCCAGTCCCATCAGGGACACAGCTCCAGCAGACAGCAGTCACCATCAGGAAGCAGTACTGCATCTGGCCTTGGGCTTGGTGGTGCCAGTGAGATGCCTGGCAGGACAAGTTCATGTGTCTGTGGCCAGACACGGTGAACTGGACACCCTGCTATGTATGATCCACAGCTATCCAATGAACCCCTGTGTAGGGCAGCCACATGGAGTGACTGTGTGCATACATACACACACACACATCTGTATCACAGGCAGGTCACCTGCAGACACACACAGCACCTCTGCACAGCCCATCTATAGGATACCCATCCAAACACACACACATGGATGTCAACCGTATGTCCCAGCCTTGGCCTCTGGCAAATTCACACCACACTCTGTGCATATGATGATACCTGTGCCACATCCCTGTCATCCATACCATTGATGCAGGGACAGGCTAATATGGGTCTGATGCACAAGGTGAATATAGTACAGTTTAGCTATGTAATACTGTGTAAGGTGCTGTCTGCTTGCATTTGTTATGAGTACACATAAAGGTGTATGTACCTTATTAGCCATGATGCATTGTTGCTGTTAGTACCACTGACTGAATGTAGTCTGACATGCTGTATTCTGTTTGTGTTCCAGATGTCTGTGTGTCTGCAGGCTGTGGCCCTACAGACATTACCAAAGTAGATTATGGCAGAGTGGAAATACACTGACTGTTTCATAGCCAAGGTACAGCTTTATATGTACGTTTATCAGGTGTGTATTCATGCAACAGTGTGTGATGAACACTGTTGTCAGACAGTGTGACCTGGCGTACATACCCCTTGTCACAGACAGATAGCCTTCAGACATGTCACCTCAGTGTTGTGTAGTACCACAGGCTCATACATATGGAACAGGTTACTGGAGTACTGTCAGTAGGTCCCTCAACAGCTTAGCCATTAGATTGATCACAACAGATTCACATGTCAGCACATGTTTCCCTTGCGATTTATTTCCCATACACTCAACCCTGATACAGTTGGTGAGGGCATCCATGGTACTGTGTACGACAGGTTTGTGGTATGTATTTCTGAGTTCACAGGGTGGAACAGGGAGACAAAATTGTATATCATTTGCATACGCACAGTAAAGACTGATGCAGCGGATGTGCATACAGTAACACAGACACAGTTGGCAATGGACAGATTCGTAAACCTACATATCCACTTTAATGTACTATAGTGCTGCATACACATGACATGCCCTACATAGATTATATGTGTGGGACACAACCCACTACCTCTTACAACATGTAATGTTGTGAATGCCTTCATGGATGGTGAGATAATCCACCAGCAATAGCAACTGGAGTCATCTATTGCTCTTACAAGCCTGGACAAGTGATAAGGTAACAGACGTTGTATCAGCATGATGTTTCAGTCAGGTATGATATCTGATGCTTGCATGTGTGTCAGTACACTAACTGTGACCTATTTGACAACAATATCACATACGTGGCCATTGTTAGGGGACACAGACCACATATGGGTTGCAAACATCCAGATATTACGTAGACATCTGTACAGATGACTGGAATGGCCTGCTTCAATGGTTTAACATGCTGCATGTGAGGCAGATGCAATTAACATGCTTTATAAAGTAATGCCATTGGGAGGTGGTAAACAGGTATGAATGGTACACACATTAAAATGGTATAACCCACACAGGATATGATTCTCAACCCAAACACACACAAACACCCACACACAGTTAGCAGTATAGAAAATAGAACCCCTACCTATCTAGTTATCTTTACGCTCTTATATGACATGCCACTGAGCTTATATGCATTCACCTTGTCCCAAGGTACTTCTAACGTGAATGATATCAGCAGGTCTTGCAAAGTAGGGTGATGGGAATTATACAGGATAGTACACAACTGAAAATGGTATAACCCACACATGATATGATTCTCACCCCAAGCATACACACAGCTGCCAGTATTGAGATGAGAACCCCTACCTATGTAGTTATTTCTACTATAGGGTTACGCAGTTATCAGATGCGCCACAGAGCTTATATAAATTCACCTTGCCCCAAGGTACTTCTAAGGTGAATGACATCAGCAGGCCTTGTAAGGTAGGGTGATGGGAAGTGTACAGGGTAGTACACAACTCAAAATGGTATATCCCACACATGATATGATTCTCAACACACACACACACTTACTTGCCAGCATTGATATTAGAACCCCTGCCTATCTAGTGATTTATACTACAGTGCTACACAGTTATAGCATGTGCTATGGAGCTTACTGGGCTGACAACTGGCCAAAGGTGCTGATAAGGGGAATGACATCAGCAGGACTGATAAAGTGGGGCACTGGGAAGTGTTGTGTGTGGGAATGGCCTACAACTGTTTCACCTACAAACACAGACTCCCTCACTCTCATAAACACACAACTGTCACACACAGTTGCCAGTATTGAGATTAGAACCCCTACCTATCTAGTTATTTGTACTATAGTGTTACGTAATCGCATGCACTACAGAGCTTATAGGGATGATAGGTGTCCAATGGTACTTTTAAGGTAAATGACAGCAGCAGATCTTGTGAGGTTGGACAATGTGAAATGTACTAGCGTGCACACACACACACTCACACACACACACACACACACACACACACACACACACACACACACACACACACACACACACACACGCAGGTGATGTGATATTATAAACCCAACCTCAGTACTGTTACACAATGGGGTTCACCTTTTATGCTGGCATGTGTAACTGTTTACAACTGGTATGCCATTTTCCACAGCAGGAAATCACTGTATGCCATTCAGGGTATCCATTTGTGGGGCTCTGTCTGTGTCCCACTCTCTCTCTCTCTCTCTCTCTCTCTCTCTCTATCACTGTCCATCTCTCACTTCCCCACATCTCTGTGTGTGTAAGCTTGACATATGTTGTAAAATGTTTCCCATATATATGTCTGTGTATCTCATGCAACAGATGTAGATATATCACATGTGGGCCACCTACAGCTAGCTGAAGGTAATCTTGTCTGGTGTTTGTGTGTGTGTGTGGGGGGGGGCAGTTGAGGTGTACATAGCTGTCTGTATGCACAGACATATAGGTTCATATATTCATAGGCGTGTACTAGGCTAATGGCTCTGGAGCCTTTACAAGCCTAGCCCATAGGATTACCCTGGCATCATGCCACCCGACCTTAGTTCCCAGTGCCTCTGTTGAGTAGAGCCACTGGAGTAATCCCCACAGTGAATTTTCTATTTCCCATCCATTCATCAAGATTTCTCTTCAAGAGGGCCAGTGAGGTGCTCTGCTTGACATGTATGGGAAGTCTATTCCATAGCATGGGCAGTCTCTGCATTATGAACCTTTGCCTCCAGCATGTTCTGTTGACTGTGATAATGAGGTTGAGGTCTCTGGAGTGTGTGGTGTGGAGGGATTGGGATTTCTTTAGATGTAGCATTTCTAACAGAGCTGGGTCCGACATTACTTTGTAAGTCAAGCAGAGATTGCCTCTAAGTAAGCGATATGAGACAGAGAATAGTTGGAGTTTTTTAGTCTGTCCATATAGGATAAGTGTTTAAGGACTAGGATCCTCTTTGTGAGGTACTTATGTGGCCTCTCCTGTTGTTGCAGGTGTCTAGTAAGGTACATGCCAAATGGGGCATTGTACTCGATGATTGGCCTAATGAGGGAAGAGTAGGGAGACAATGACCTCTTTCCTCCTGGATGTAAAACCCTTAGTAATGAGATGTGCCACATAGAAGGACTTTCTGACCACAGTGGCAATGTGGTGGTCAAAAGAGAGGTTGCTGTCAACCTGTGTTCCCAGATCTCTTATAATACCTTCTGTGTTCAGTGGACTACCATCGCTGTGGTAATTCATGGGAACTGGGTTTTTCCCAAAGGAGATGACAACACATTTTTTGGCATTGAGCTTAATGCCATGGTTCTAACACCAGTCATCAGTGTCAGTGAGGCCTTTTTGTATTATGTCAACATCACCTGGGGAGTTAATAATGGCTCCCAACTTGCAGTCATCTGCAAACTTTGTCAGCCAGAGTCCCTTCATGTTTGCCTGGACTTCTGAGAAGTAGATACCAAACAGGAGAGGACCCAGGGCCAATCCCTGTGGGACTCCACTCATGACTGGTCAGCAGTCTGACTTGGAGTCAGCTACTTTCACACTGTGGGTTCTATCTGCCTTGCTTAGTGAGTTTTTCTATGATTCCTGAGTGGGGAATGGTATCAAAGGCCTTGGCCAGATCAAGGTAGGCTGTATGAACCACCTTGCCTTCATCCAGAGCTCTGGTGACTGACTCAAAGAAGTTGACCAAGTTGAGCAGGCATGATCTACCCCTCACAAAACCAAACTGTGTGGGATTCAGAGTTTATATATTCCTTATATCCTGGTTTATTAGGTTCATGATGATGCATTCCATAGCTTTGCATATCAGACTTGTCAGGCTAATGGGGTGATAGTTCCCAGGGTCTGTAGTCATTCCTCCTTTGTGGAGAAGGATGACTGTAGCAGTGCACCATTTGGTAGGGACAAAGCCTGAGATGAGGCTGTGATTGAACAGGGCACACAGGTGAGGTGCCAGTTCACTCTGTAGTTCATGTAGAACACAGCCAGGGATATTGTCAGGTCCCATGGAAGCTGTATTCTTGGCCTTGGACAGTGATGTTTTAACCTGTGCAGCAGTGATACTGGGAGCTTGGCAATCTACTGGTATTATTATTGGTCCTGGGGGGGGGGGGTAAATTTGGCACTGAATCTGTTGGCCAGCATATTGGCAATATCTGTTGGCTTGGTAAAGGAGGTACCATTGTGCAGTAGCTCAGAGAAAATCTGAGTATTGCCGTGGAGACTCTTTACATAACTATAGAAGGCCTTGTTGTTGTCTTTACTATCTGCTACAATTCTGTTTTCATAGCTAGCTTTAGAGGATTTGATGAGGAATTTCAACTTTTTGTTGAGGATGATAAGAGAGTTTTTCCAGTCTTGGGACTTCACCTTACTCAGCATCAGTTTCCTCCTTCTGTTGTAGAGTTTATTTATGGCAGGGGACCACCAGATTGGCTTCCTTTTTTTGGAGGAGAGTGTCTTGGTTCTATTGGGTATGGTGAGATACATGCATTTGTGTACGTGTTCACAATACAGTCATATAGTCCGATGTGAGTTCCAACATGTCCTGTGATTCTCGAAGTGTAGGAGCATGCCGCGTATGACTTTCTGTAGTTAGAGTGGGACTCCATTCCAGAGATAGGTGTACTCCAGTCCTGGGTTTTGTATGCTACAGCCATACCTCTCTGGAGTACACAGGACTTTCCTCAGGGTACTGGTTTGTTTAGCAGACATTTTCTGACATATCTGTAGTCTGATACTGCAATGTATTGTGACATTACCTAGTGCCAGACATCCTGAGATCATCACAGTGCTTTACCAGAGGAATACTAGCTGTATGATGCATAGACCAATATTATGAGGGCAGCTATGTACATTCTTGCCCAGCAAGGCTAGTTGTGAGGTGTGGCTATAGCCAGTTGAGTGATGACGCACTGTGTAAACAGTCCAGCAACTTGGTGATATACTGGCTGGGGATCTCCTACTTGAGTACTATCTTTCTAACCTGAGATGTCCTATCCTTGTGTGACCATGCCTCTCACCTGTACATTTTTTGGCAGGTTGTCCAGGTGTTTGGCTAGAGGTTTCATCCTGTCTTTGTAAACTTGTGTTTTTATGGCAAGTTAGTTACATATAATTGAAGAGTGATGTTACAGAATAATGACAGACATTACTGTTTCAGACTACATAACCTTCAGACAATTCCCTCTACTGCAAACTCCTCACCCTACCAACTTTCTCCGTATATATGGGCGATATTTACAACACATGCCTATCATTGTGCCTTTGTTTCACTTTTATTTCTGCCCTTGTCCAGACATCTTGCTGTCATAGGTTGGGAGTTATGGGTGTGGGTACAAAGTGCATTCTACTGTGCAGGCATGTCCATTATATGTAAAAGCAAACATAAGTAAAAAGGATTATTGAAAATAACCATGGGCAACAGTACCAAAAAGTACTTATATTCATAAAAGCCTTAGCACCTCGGCTACACATCCTTCAAGATGTCCATTATATGTGTAGTATATTCCACATAGCACTGTGACTTCCAGGAATGTCAGTGGCAGAGGAGTGGGTGTCACTGACATGCATAACAGTTGGCACTGTACCTAGGGCACTACAAGACGACTGCCAGGAGAATGTGCTGGCCAGATCCTGACAGTATTAATGCATGCACATAGTTCATTGACCCCTGCATATTGTGGACAGGCAACATGTTTTCATGTGTATTGGTACAGCCCTGCCAATGTATGTTATGCTGTTATTTCCTTGCAAACATACATGTTACTGCATTTCTGTGGGTATATGGGGGCTCACACCTGTCACCTATACACATCTGCACAGACTGTGCTGATATTTGTTTTACATTTTGGTTCCATTTACCATACTATTGTGCCCTGTCTTGGGGACTAGAGGCATATCAGTAAATAGCACAGATCAGATTGTAATGGCATACATTTAAGGTTCAGACTTCTTACTCTTCATAGCCTTACTGCAACTGCAAGTCCTGCTGTGCTATCACTGTGTGAGTCTGTAGGGGGGTGATTCAACATTAGTGACATTTGTGTGCCTTTACCAGACATTTTTCTGTGGTTTTCTACAGCTGACTTGCTGTGTGGGTATGAGGGCTGGTTATGGGACCCCCACACTGACATCCATGCCTGTGACCTATAACCACCCAGTTAGTTGTCCCCAGTGGGATTTGCCACCTTGGGTACTACTGCATACTGTGTGGAGGCCAGTTTTTGGTAGACATTCCCTGGTGTCCCACATAGCTATCAGTTGTCTGCTGCTTCCCAGTAGGCCATCCCATTCCCTTGAATGCATGCAGCATTACCATAGATATGCTAGCAAAGCATACTAATTCATTCATTTATTGTTAAGAAGACTGACTTACCTTGTGCCTGCAGCAGTTGTGAGGATGGTGCTTGAGGGCTGCCTATGTTGGATGCACACGGTACACTGCCTATGCATGTTAAGTTACAGTTAATGTAATGTGTGTGTCATCCATTTTACTGTGTGTGTAATTCAGAGAGAGAGAGAGGTGTCAGTCCCTGGATTCCCTACAGTGTCAGTGTGTGTGCTATGCATTGCCTCTTTGCCAAGGCCTGAGCATACTGGGCATGCCTCCATCTGTCTACAGGAGCAGGCTCAGGGGCCTCCTCATTTGAGTCGCTCTGTGCCTGTGGGGACCTTGGCAATGTCAGTGGACTGTGTGACCCTACCCCATGCTGTTCCTGCTGCAGCTGTTTCTGCAGGATCATATTGTGGAGCATGGAACATACTATGAACATGTGTGCACATGTGGCTGGAGAGTACTGCATGGCTCCACCAGATATGTCAAGGCAGCAGAACTGTAACTTGAGCATCCCAAACACACACTCTATAATGATCCTGGTTTGTTTGTGTGCCTCATTATGTCATTTTTGTGTGGGTGTGTGTGCATTTCTGATGGGTGTCATCATCCAATACTCCAGTGCATAACCAGCATCCCCCACCAGATGACCATATGGGATGCCCCCACTGGCAAATGCCTGATACAGCTGTGACGAATGCCAGATGTGGGAGTCGTGATGGCTTCCAGGGCTGCCAGCACGCGCATTCGTGATAATGCCCTGAGCATTGCACACGACCTGACAGTTGATGGAGGGGAATCTCTTGTGGTTTATGTAGACCCTACCCTGTTCACCGAGTGGTGCATTTATGTGGATGTGTATGCAGTCTATTGCCCCCACTACGTCTGGGTATTCTGCTACATGGTGGAAGAGATGCATATTGCTGGTCCTCTCCTCACAGGTGTTGGGGAATTAAATGTGCTCACCAGCATGTGATAGCATGGCATCCAGGAACTGGTGGAGTACCCTGAATGCAGATGCCTGTGAGACCCCCAGGATGTCCTCAGTAGGTCTTTGGAAAGTACCTTTAGCTAGAATTCTTAAGTCTATACATACCTTGCTATCCACTGGGATGGGTTCCCCTCTGTTGGCTCTAGGTCTGAGTTGAGGCCAGCACAGCTCGGTGATTTGCTGAAGTATGTCTCTGTCCACCCTCTAGTGCTCTACTATCTCCAGATCATGTAGCCCCCAGTAAGTTACCCTGGGTCTGAACGCTCTTCTCCTCCTTCTTGGCCTGTGGCAGTTGTCGTCATTATCTTCCTCACTGCCCTCAGCCTCTAGCACATTCTGATGGATCAAAGCAGTGGCAGCCACTAACATTTTTCTAGTTAAAAATTCCCCTGGATGTGTACAACAATGGTGCATAGTTTGTGGGAAAAAAACAGACTGTAAGGTGTTTGCATAGCTTATACTGTTGTGCTGCAGATGCTGCCTGTAAGATTTTCTGACTGTGATGCATTCCACCTGATAGCTATGCAATTTGTTCTTGATTGGTTTTATTATGCTCTATTCCTTTTTTTTTCTTTTTTTCCCTTCCCATTTCTGCCCCTTTTAAGCCCCGGAGTTTGCAGCGCAAACCAGGTGCCCAAATGTAAACAGTTCAGCTATTTCCAGGGGTTTTTTTTAAGACCCGGTGCTTGCTGCATAAACCCATTTAGGTAATGTAAACATGAAGAAATGGCCCTCCCTGGATGTCAACGCATTCTTCATTTCATGGAATAAGTCAAAACAGCCTCAGACACAACCCCCTTGCTTAGCTGTTGTTAGCTAAGCTTATCTGGGGGTCATAGGGCTCCAATGTGCTTACAACATGCCTGACGCACACCCTTTTCATGTCTGTTGCTCCTCCTAGTTACATATTCATGCTATAGCACCTACACGGTTAGGTGCATTTTGGCACTTAGAATATTTTTGTGATTCAGCAAATTTCCCCTCATTTGCATACCCCACTGCCTTAGTCCATAGTTACTGCACTACCACAGAACCTTTCCCCTTAACAACCACTGTCCCTGGTATTGTTTTGATTTTGAATGCCATAGACTATAATGGCAAAATGCAGATTTCCCTTAAAATTGAGTTTTCATATTTTTTTTATTTTCGGCATGATCCCATTTGCGCCCTATGCTTAAACGGCTGAGATCGGCCAAAAAAATAACTTCTCATTTTATGAAAATGAAACACTTTTCCATGCCAATGGCCATATATTTGACCACTGGCATGCCTAAAGATTATAATACATGCTTTTGTTTTAGCTGTCGTGCCTCCGTTTTCATTTTTGCAGAATTGTATTTGGCTAATAGCCGAATACATTTCTGCAACTAACACTATTCTTGCACAGATGCCTTCCTGCTTGCTGAATTGCTAATTCACCTCATTTGCATGGTTTTCACCAGCAAATGATGTAATTAGCATTTTGCAGTGGTGTCCGTGCAGGAATAGTGTAGGCAGGCTCATGCACGTCAAAACAGTAGTTTACTGGATCACTTGGCGGCCATATTCTGTGCAGGAGCAGCTAGACTGTTCCTGCATGGAGAAATTAGTTTACTGAATTCTGAGGAATGTCTTTTGATAATGAAGGCCAAAATACAAATTCTCTTGCTCTTCTCTTAGTGGATGTGGATCCTGAGTGACCACAATGCAAAATCTGAATATATTCTTGTTGTAAGGAAGCAGGAACAACAATTTTAGGACCTTGGAAAATAATGCATTATCAGTTCATCTCTGTAAGGAAAATACACTTGCACCTCAGGTGATACACTAGATTGCTTTGACAGCCATCTTACTATAATATAGTGAATGAGCTTCTGTGAAATTGGATCAGTCTGAGTGTGATTTTTCAACTCATCAAGTCTAGTGTTGGAAAAATTATGCACTGACATCACATCAAAGTCAAAAGTTTCTGCATCAAGCTATTCTGTTGTATTTCTGGGAGATCTCGATAAGGTATCAGCCAACTAGAGCAATTTGCCTTTAGTATAGATCAATTTGAAACTGTACTTTTGCAATCTGAGCATAATTTTTTGTAATCTTGCTGGAACAGAATGCATAGACTTATTTAGAATAGTAATGGAGGTTGATGATCAGTTTCAGTCTGAATAGCTCAATCATAAATATAATCATGAAACTTGGAACATGCAAATACTATAGCCAAAAGCTCTTTTTCATTTTGAACATACTGCATCTCAGTTTGGGTTAGTGTTCTAGATCTTCAGGCTACTAGTCTTCCCTCTTGAAGTATAACTGCACCTAGGCCAAATTTTGAAGTATCACAGGAAAGAATAACTGGTTTGGTCACATCATAGTACCTTAACATAGGTAGGGTGGCAATTTTCTGTTTCAGGTTTTCAAATGCCTCTGGTGATGGTCCAACCATGACCATGCAACTTTTTTGCATGTTAACTCTCTTAAAGATCCTGTCAACTCACTGAAGTCTGGTATAAATTTGCCTGAATAATTGACCATGCCCATAAAATGCTGTAAACATTGTATATTATAAAAATAAACCAAAAAATCAAAGATGCGATAAGCAAATAAGTAACACTTAAAATCAATAAAATAAAAGATGAGTGCTTTCGTACCAGCCCAGGTACTTCATCAGATCCAAGTAAAACAGTATTAATTCACTTAAATTGCATAAAGCAATTAGTAATGAAGGTCACATGATTTAAGTAATGGTTTTATAGGAATAAATTCATTTAACCCTTTACTGTCTGTTGCCTGTAGGATTGTCATTCATTTAATCTCCAGGCATTCTGTACGAGTTTTGATGTCACCTCCCCCGCAACCCATTTGACGAATTTCTAAAACCAAAAATTTAAAATAATGATTCTTACCTACTAAAGTAACATGTTTTGATAAAGCACTCTTACTGTCTTGTTTATTTATACTGTATAGATGTTCACGTATTTGATCCCTTAAGCATCTGTTAGTTTTCTCAGTGTAAAATATCTTACATACAAGAAGCTAAATATACCAGGTTGCAAGTATCACAATCAGCATAAACCTTTAATTTAAAGAAATGTCCTGTCTCAGGATGTACAAACATGTCATCTTTGCAAACATGTGCACACATGTTGCAGTGATGGCATGAGAAGGTGCCTAGTCTTTTTGACATCAATTCCCAGTCTTAAATTTACAGACTTATAGCATAACATTCTTTTTATAGACCTCTGATTCCTAAAGGCAAACTGCGGTTGCAGACCTAGTATGCCTTTACACTTATCATCAAATAATAAAATTCTCCAATGTTTCTTCGCGATATCACAAATAAAAGATGAATCATTAGAATAAGTGAGACACATTCTCAAGCCACACGGTGTGTTAACAGTCTTATCAAATTCAGGATCAGTACAGTGAAAAAAAAGGTCTTGTATGTGTTTTTCTATAAAAGATGGCTTCATTCTGTGCTCCAGAATTATCATCTAATGTATAACCCCTACTCTTCAGGTTATCCGATAATTTTTGAAAGGACTCATACATATCACTGTCTCTAGTGTGTAATCCGGCTGACCTAAAACATTTTCCCTTAAGCACATTTCACTTAACATATTTGGGGTGCATAATTTCTGCATTTATCAAACTATTGGTCATAGTGGGTTTGTTAAACATCTTAGTCTCCAAACCATCAGAAGTCACCATCATGTTTACATCTAGAAAAGAGATATCTTCACTTGAGGATTCAAAAGATGTTGTTCTCATTAAACACAAACTCAGATTCCCATTCTGCCATAACCATATTGGCATAGCTATTGGCACAAACTTTGTACATTGACTGGTGCTGACATCTCTAGAATAGCTGCTTGCTTGGTCAGGTCAGGTCTCAAGCCTGTACTTGTAAACAAATGTCCTATGTATGTAACTTCTGGAAGTCTGAATTTGCACTTCAGGGGATTGAGCTTTTGATTCACTTCAAGTGCTATGTCTAGAACTTTCTTGAGGTTTCTGCTATGCTCTGCTTCACCATTTCCTCCAACCAGCAAATCAACTACTAACCCAAAAAAATTGTTCCATTGCACACTGAAAAACTTCACTTGCAGAATTTATTCCCAATGGCATCCTTAGGAATCTGTATCTGCCAAATGGTGTACCAAAAGTAGTTAGAAATGATGATTTGTGATCAAGCAACACTTGCCAAAATGAACTCTTTGCATCTAAAACAGAAAATATAGTGGCATTTGGTATTAGAGCTGCAACGTCTTCGACTGTGTGCATTGGATGATACAGTCTTTTTAATACTTTGTTCAAATCTCTTGGGTAAATGCATATGCTGATTTCATCTGAGACTTTTTTGTGAGCAGCTACCATGTGGGAGGATGGCATAATGGTTAAGGTGTTTGTTTAACTTACAGACGCAAAGTGCAGGGTTTGATTCTCACATGAGCTAACTGGCTAGGCTTGAAAAGGCTCACAAGGGCAGTTAGCCTAGTTCTAACCTATGTACGACACCCATTCAGTTGGTTCTGACTGGGCAAATCATGCCTTGCTACACCATTTTATCCAACTGAGCTTTAACTTTATCTTGCATAACTATCTGAACTCTTCTTGCTGGTCTAACTACTGGGGTGACCTCTGGGTCTAACTTCATGAAATACACAACTGGAAGTTTGCCTAATTTATTATCGAAAACATCAGCATACTGTGAGAAAATGGCTTTGGAGAAACTGGAACTTGGAACTGCACCCATGTGATGAACTTCTTCAGCAAAAGAAAGCAGATTCATTCTTAAACTATCTTTGAGACCCAATAAAGATTGAACTTGTCTTCGGACTATGTAGAATAACAAGTTGTAACAGCTCTCGGCCAAATAACATGAAGGTATCAGTGAACCTTCGGTTTGAATTTCTTCACCTCCATAAGCAACACATCTCGCAATACTGGTTACTATGAGTTGTTCATTAGCTCTCACTTTTGCAAATGTGTCTGCTGATAAAACATTACACTTTGACCCAGAGTCTACCTTGAGCTCTGTGGATTTTCCATTAATCCGGAGAGTACAAAACACTTCACTTCTTGTTTAAGAAGTTTACTGCATCAGCTCTTGCCCCAAGCACTGCTACACCATCTACATAGAAAGCTGACTGTCTCAGCTCTACTTGATCAACTTGCTGTTTTGTGTGACCTTTCCTTACAACTGTGTGAGGCTTACTTGATTTACAAAACATTTGGAAATGGTTCCATTTTTTACACTTGTGACATTGCTGACCAATTTAGCACTTCTGTCATTTAGACTCATGATTCGCACCACAATTGTGACAGTTAACAATAAAGCTAGATTTGGGTTTTGCTTATTCACATTTGTGTTTCACTGAGCTGGTGCTGGAGCGTGCACTTTTCCTGGAACTTTCTAGTAAACCTCATGACTTCCCGGGAAATCCTGTAGCTGCCACATGCTTAGGCCTATTCTTGTTTGTCATGTGTTGCATACTATTTATGTTTGCTCTGGAGCCAAATGAACCCACGCTTTTGTCACTTGCAAGTATACTTGTCATGTTTTTCCATCACCTCATGGATTTGACAAATCTCTGTGGCTTTGCTCAACATTAAATCACTGTCACAAAGTAAAGTCTTTCTCATAGCAGTGTTATTAATACCACATACAAGCCTGTCCTTTATCAGTTCATCTTTTAGATCACCAAACCAACACATTTTAGCTCTGTTACTCCAGTCAGTTATATAAGCTGCAAATGTTTCCCCTGGTTTCTAATCTCTGTGTAAAACAAATGCCTCTCTAATGTAACATTTGTCTGGAGGGTTGCACAGTTCTCTAAACTTGAACTTCAAACACTCAGGGTCTTCCCTTGATTCAGCTTGTACAACAATATAGCAGTCGGCACCTTCTCCATCATACACTGCTGGTGCATATACAAATGAATGATCTTTGTCTATGGCCTCAGATCCTGCTAGATTTAGCAAAATGATTGCCCTGGTGCATGCATCTCTATCTTCATAAGCTGCTTGTATGAAAATATTGTACTCTTACTCAAATATTCTCCAGTTTTCTGCAATATTCTGAGCAAACACAAGTGGCAGGAGTTTTCAAAATCCATCTGCCATATTAACACATACCACCAAAGGATTTTTGCAAATAAGCATGAATATACACACATACACATATGGATAAATGTTTGGCATAAACATAACTTGTCCAATGCCTTCATGTTCTGAACTTATACTTTTGTCGGGCTTACTGGATTTATGCTAATGAACAAACTTGTCGTACATTTGAATAACTGGGACTTTGCAAAATAAGTTTCTTGGGCTTTTTGATGCTTTACAGGATTTTGCAAAATAACTTCTTGGGCTTTTCAATACTTTACTGGACTTTGCAAAATAACTTCTCAGGCTTTTTGATGCTTTACTGGACTTTGAGAAATAACTTCTTGGGCTTTTTGATACTTTACTGTACTTTGCAAAATAACTTCTTGGGCTTTTCGATGCTTTTGGAATTTTATTGATAAAGACAGAAATGCTAAAGTAACACACCATCACTTGCTATACTTTTGAAATGTTATCAATAAATGCAGAAATGCTAAAGTCATTTACCATCACTTGCTAAAGTCATTACTTTAAGAAATATTCAAGAGCTTTACGATGCAACTGAATAACTCACAGTGATGTAATACTCTTGTAATGTCATCTTTTGCAAGAAACACCTCTTATTAGTGTAAAAAACATGTCAAACAACTGCACAATGTGAATAAATTGAACATCTGTTGCCCAAAACTCAATCACTTTTGAAGTAATTGCACTTTGCGAATAACTGCATACAGCACACTGAAATGTCCCCAAAATGGTAATACCTTGCTAGGCAATTCTTTACAATATAAGAATACAATATAAGAAGCACTGCATAACAGCTGCACTTTGCGAATAGAGACACCTAGCACAAGAATTTTTTTTTTAGAAATAGCTACACTTTGGATTGTATGAAATAATTGCACTTTGCAAACAATGAACTTTTCAAAATACATGCACAGTAATAGCACACACTGTAAGCACTTTTACACACTCTGAGATACTTTGAATAACTTTAGTTATGCCCTTGATACAATACGAACTCATAGTTATGCCCAAACACAGCACTTTGCTCAAAACACATGCAGTCACCTTGCTTTATTTTTGCTTGACGTACCCTTTTCTTTTCTTATTGTAATCATTTTTCTCGTTTAAGCCCTTTTCATGCGAATGTACTTTTCATGTGCTCATTTTACTCTAAACATACCCAACTTTGCCTCAAACACACTCATTTTGCTTTAAACATACTTGTTTTTTGCTTTACTGTTAATCATTTCATCAAATGCTTTTATCTTAAATGTTTTCTTTAGTTAACAAACTTTTCGTACTTTCTGCTTGTCTGATATTGCAGTTTGTGCCCTTGTAATGCCCTTTTTTTTTCTTTCCCATCAAGTAAATAATCTGTTTGATTTCTCATTACCTTTGATTCTTTCTGGTTATATTTGTACTCTTTTCTCTCAGTTTTACCTTTACTGTCATCTTTACGTCTCATGACTTGGAATATTCTTCTCTTTTCCATCCCAGTTCTGACAACATGTCGCTTTCATGTTAGGACATGAATAAACGAATCTTTATGGGTGCTTTTCAAACAGCTTTATTTCATACAAACACATTACTATTGCTGACTATTGACTATAACTAAAGTAACTTATATACAAACTAACAATTGCGATCATGCATGCTCACTCTCTGGCTGCTTCTACAAAATGGCAATAGGGATTGCATATGTTAGGAATTTATATGTTCACGCACAACCTCACATGCTTCTTAAAGATATAGCACATACACTTTACACTGTGATCTACACTTATCCATATTTTTACAGTAACATCCTCTCTAAAACACACTGATGAGGTCATTTTGATAAGAGTGCACTCTCGCCACTGAAAATTAGACTTCTTCTGCAGCATTTGCAACTAGTGCATTGTTCTCTAAGTTGCATTACCTAGATAAGTAGAAGGTTCAATGTCCAGCATGGATGACTTGTTTGTGTGCACCACTTGTTGGTGTATGAACTTCTTTTGAGTATAATACATTTAACAGTTCTCACAGCACTTTTATTCCTGTTTTTACCATAACATCCTCTCTGAAACACACTGAAGAGGGCATCTTGACAAAAGTTTAATCTAAGAATCAAACTTTTTTGGAGGTGCTTGTGACTAATACAATGTCTTCTAGCTTACCACTGAAGACATGTATGTATGTAAAACTGTGTTTATTACTTGTTGCTGCATCCACGTCTCCTAAAAATAACACATTTAACTGTTGTCAGTGCTCCATTATCCATATTTTTATACTAACATCCTCTCTGAAGCACACTGATCAAGTTATCCTGAGAAAAGTGCAATCTCCCCCCAAAAATGTCGCACTTGTCCTATGGCACTTGCAACTTATCACTGCTCTCTAGATTGTGCAACTAGATTGATAGGAGGATTGATGCATGGAAGACGTGTGTGTGTTTGTGTGCATCACTTGGTGTATCCATGTCTCTTTTGAATACATTTGACTGTTCTCACAGCTCCCTTATTCATATTTGTAGAGTAACATCCTCTCTGAAACACACTGATGAGGTCATCCTGGCAAACATGAAATCTCTCCCCTAAGAATCAGACTTCTCCTATGGTACTTGTGACTAATACATTGTTCTCTAGATTGCGTAACCTAATTAGGTAGGGTGTTTGATACATGCCATGGAAAACTTAAGTGTGTGTGTGTGTGTGTGTGTGTGTGTGTGCAATGCTTGTTGTTGTCTCTACTTCCTCTGGATAGGATGCCTATAAATGTGCACATAGTTCCGTTGTACCAAATGTTACAGAAACATCCTGCATGAAACACCCTGATGAGGTCATACTGACAAAAGGATAGTCTCTCCCCTGAGAAGCAGACTTCGTTTGTGGCACTTGTAATCAATGCAGTGCTCTATAGATTGTGTAAACTAGATAGGTAAGAAGTTCACTACCTGCCATAGAAAATGTGCATGTTTGTGTACAATGCCTGATGCTGTCTCCACTTCCTTTGGAGAGGATGCATGTACATCTACACATAGCTCTCTTATACCAACCTTTATGGAAATGTCCTGCATGAAACGCACTGATTAGGTCATCCTAACAAAAGTACAATATCTACCCAGACAATCAGACTTTTCCTGCAGCACTTGTGAGTAATCGTGTTCTCTAGATTGAGTAAATAAGTATGAGCTTTAATATTCAACATGGTAGGTGTGTGTGTGTGTGTGTGTGTGTGTGTGTGTGTGTGTGTGTGTGTGTGTGTGTGTGTGTGTGTGTGTGTGTGTGTGTGAGTGTGTGTGTGTGTGTGTGTGTGTGTGTGTGTGTGTGTGTGTGTGTGTGTGAGGTTGTTTACAGTTAGGTGGGCATGTGCTCATTCAGCATATACTCCAGATATATTTTTTAAATCAAAGATGACTACACCATTCCTTAAGCCCACCTTTCACATCCACACCTTCACTGCTACACAAGTGTGTAGCTATGCATACTGATTGTAATGTAATGATTACAATCTTCTGTGCATTACCTAAAGGAGACTTTGCTTCTTTAGACAATACAATGTCTAAAAATTTGTACAGTAACAATTCAAATAGTGTCATGGGTTGAAAGATAGCCATTCAATGTTTTTAGATGGAATTTGATGATAACACTTGTTAAGTGTGGTGGGGGGACAACATTTCCAGTCTTCAGTCTTCAGATGTCAGGAATTTTTTGTGGCATCAGTAAGAGCACATGATTACAATATTATAATGTCTGCCTACACCCCTGGTTCAACACACCAATGAGGTCATTGTTTTGCAAGTGAGCTGAAGCTATTTGAATGTCAGACTTCTCGTGTGGTGCCTGCATGTCTTACACTATTGACTATAATGTGTAACTAGGTAGGTAGTAAATTCACATACAGCAGTGCTTTACTTCTGCAAGTGTCAATGTCGGTCGATGTAGTTATGATTATTTACATACATAAGTAGTGGCAACTTTTCAAGCCCTGATTGGCTGTAAAAATACTATTACGAGATACATCTTCTTGCCAATACATTGCTGATGTTATCCCTTCATAAATGCTATATGTCTCAATTGTAGTCATTACCTTCCTTTGGCACTGGCGTGTGATAATGTGCTATATAGATTTTGTAAGTGAATAGGTAAGTGGATTGATTCCATCACTGTTTCAACAGTGTGGCAGTTATTAGTGTCATTTATCATTGACCAGCTCACAACCAACTTTATGTATACTATTAATTATGAGATTTCATTAAAGTGGCAATCTGTGATACTAAGAAATCCTAGCATCTCTAGGGAAAATAACTCTTTGTCAACACAATGATTACATACTATTAACATACCTGCAGTACGTCACATTTGGAGTGTGCATTCTCCTATGTTGCATAACTTTGATAGTGTGCTTTGTACATTGTGTAACTACATATATTGGATGTCTGTCCAGCCATTTGTCTTTCACCCTCATACTGTGTATACTAGTCGGCAAATACATTTAGGATGTGTGGCTGAGCAGTATTATTGTGCACTTTGAACACTTTTTAGCTTAAACATCCAGCTAATAAACTGTGGTGATGTCATCCATTTAACTCTACACTGTTTCAATTGTACCTCAACATGGTCATGTGATGCCTGTGATTCAGGCAATGATGGTTAGCTTGTGATCTTTGGTATTTATTTGAAATCCATACAGTGTTGCTCGGACTATATTGCATCACTGTTATTGTGACTGTGCATGTCACTAACACTGTTGTCAAGCACAAAGGTTTTGTCCATATAGATGTTAATCACTCTTACTAAAAGCTAGGACACTTTGTCACATAGCAATGCTTTTATTAAGAGAAATGCTGACATTCACTTTCTTGTTCCTTAAAATAACATATGCAGGAAGTGTTATCCTCTAGCATGGAGAATGAGACTACATACTGTCTGTTATTGATGTACTACAGCAATCACACGCACCCATATCCCTTGCAGAAAAAACATAAAGCAATTCCTTCATATTATCACATATGTCACAATTGTAGAGGTATTCTAGCATGGTGCATTCATCTTGTATAACATCATGTACTGTCAACTGTCACATGCTCATGTGTTCTGCACCCACAATCATTGCCTGTTAGCATTGTTGGGCCTTATAGTGTAATGCATGATTGACTATACCACTCTGATAATGTGTCCATTTACACTGTGACAGACCTCTGTGATCTCTTTCATCTCAGAGATTGTTTATCACACATACAAATGATATAATAAGTTAGCATAGAGAGATTTTCATACTAGTTGCAAGACTTCCACTGTAGAGCATGTAGTTTGTCCAGATGACATTAGTCAGTACAGCTGCATCACTTGCTGTTCAGTTCCCGAGATGGACAGCTTTATATGCATGTACTGACATTGTATAAACAAAATTGTATCTAGTGATTATTATCCATGTGATCATTCTTCTATTACAACACTTTCTGTTGTGTTGCTGCTGTTGATTTGCTGTTCTGTCACTGTCCCCTGTAATTGCATGTGAGCATGCCCAGTATTAGTAAGTCAGACGTTTGCAAATCATCAGTGGCAAAACTGGACCCCTTACATGTCATCCACTCAGTCTTGTCATTTGTCACATGTAATTAGATTGCTATGTATTATTTATATAACCATGCAGCATCTACCTGTCTATTACATGCTCTTAGGTGATGAGCCACTTTCCTATTGGTGCCACTGTCATTTCTTTGCAAAACATGTCCATTTCTGCATTACCAGACATTACAGCTGTAAGGTCCTTTTGCTCTTGTGTATGCATAGTGAGGTGGATAATACAGCGGTGTTTTCATGTCTCATACATCAGTTCCCTATATATATATATATATATATATATATATATATATATATATATATATATATATATATATATATATATATATATATACAATGTTATATTCTATGACTGCATTCCATTCATTCATCTGGCAATGTATCTTCCAGCCTTGCAAACTGTTACCTCGTCAACATTTAATTAACATGTATATCACATTTTCACTCCACTTTGTTTCACTGCAGCTTTATGTCCCTGTCACATCCTTTATCAGTGTGTCCAAAATTAATTATGCGCATAACTGTTGGATTGAAATTCACATTAATTATCATTCTATCAATCTTGCAGGTTTTATGTCAGAAATCCTTCTTATGCACTTTTGTCACATTTGCCTGTGGGATATGACTACACTTTAACATTTCCCCTCTCCAACATTCTCACATCATTATAACACATTTTTGTGTAACAGTTCACTTCCCCTCATTCTATATTGTTTCCCTGTACTTGTCCTTAAATATGTCTGGGCTACAGTGCATGCTTGCATCTGAGCACTGCCTAAATGCAATGCATTTTGTTTACATTGTCCACTGGTGCTTGCAGGCACCTATCCATGGCCACGGACACTATTGCTGGCCACAGAAAGGTGCTTGTATCCATTTAGGTGTGATAAGCAGCATGCATATTCGATTAGCGATGCTGCTTATTATGCTAACATGCTTAAATTGTGTAAGCACAGTGAGTCGTCTACACAATTGTTAAAGAATCCCAGAGGTCATCACTGTCTCCTGCAGCAGCTTCCTGGCTCAGTGCCAGATATGGTTTTCTACAGTGCTGATATGTGCACAGAGGCTCCTCTCCATTATATCCTCCACCAACTCTGACAGCTCCTGCCAGGTGACAAATTTACCACCTCCACTACTACTGCTCCTGGAGGGTACCATTGCGCCAGCAGCTATGGCATAGCTATCTGACACAGTTGGAGCAGGTAGGGCAGGGGTTATGGAAGCAGCAATGACAGGTTGTGACTCTGATGTGCTGGATGTTTGTGCTGCCATCTGTGGAGGTATTGCAGGCTGAGCCACAGTGTACCTCTCTGTGCTGTTGATCAATAATTTTTCAGCAGCAAGTTATGCAACAGTAGATTGTTAATAAATTATACCCCCCCCAAAAAAAGAAAAAAGAAGAGAGAAAGGGTGAGAGAATACAAAAAGAGAGATAACTAGATACACGGCATGACAAAGTACTATATTTTTTAAATGAACTCGATTTGGCTGTGCATACACAATTATGATAATTTACTATTGCACAACTTTGACACATTCATACATGATGGAAAGGTATTTATGTGTCATTAAATAAACAAATCTCACTACTATGATATAAGAAACAGCAGCCATTTTTCCCCTATGATAGATTGGAATTATGCATTCTAATGTATTATTTCAGTTACCATAATGTAATTCTTCCTGAAATATTGTTGTTAATATTTTATAAATATTTATCCAATATTAAATCTAATTTCTGATTCTGCGCACTGAACCCACACACAGTAAAGCTGGTGTTTTAATTGCCTAATACAAGCAACATGAGTTATTGGGTAAGGCATGCATGGATGAAATGAAGGGTGAAGTCTGCCTATTTGAGATGCTAGTGCTTGAGGGAATGAAAATAACATGGCTTCAATTTTTACATAACTCATACTTACACTACGCCTCTCTAAGGCAAGCTGTACAGCACAGAAAAAATATATATGAAAGCATAATGAGTAACTGCAATGGCTGACTAGAGAATTACTGACATATCATAGACAGGTTATGGGTCAGTATACTTACACAAATGGGGGGGGGTGTTCCCTATCCTAAATTCAGCCTCCCATTGGCTTAGGAGGTCCAGTCTGTGCTTCTTAAAGACACTATATTGGCGATGACATTGTTCTCGATTGCTTGGAATGCCTGTTGCATTGGAGATGGCCTTGGTTAAGCTATTCCAAGCTTCAGCCTTATACTGAGAACCTGGTATAATCCCCCTTCTGTGACCTACAGCCATAGTGCTTCACAAAGAATGGCACAAATATCCTGAACTTCTTAACACCTTACCTTTGTGATGTAAATTTAGCAACATTCTCTCCCTCACCAGCCATACCCGCAAAAGTCAAGCTAACAAAATCTGTCTGAACTGAAGCCCAATTCAGATCTTGCATGTTACTGGTATTGTACAGAGATACACATATCAAACAAAGATGCACAGCCTTGCCAAGTGCATTTGCACAATTGAAAGAAGATGGACTCCTTGGCAGACACATTGGCACTACTTACATCACACAGCAGTAAAGGTGTGAAACTTGGCATTGAGCTTTGCCGTGTGTGATATTCCACCCATTAACACAGGTTTCAAATTTCAACAATAGAATGCTCAATGGCATGGCCTTTAACAGTTGCAGTCTGGAAGTGAAAGATGATGAATTATGACATATTGTCATGTTGCAGCTTACAAACTATTAAAATATTATTGTAATAGCTGGGAATCAAACCCATGTGATAAAGGGTGCAAAAAGTGAAGCTTACTTTATTAACTGACATTGCCACATAAAAACTTTTCCATTATCAAAATTATACATAGTAATTTCTGAATGAAAGAAGAAACTCTTCAGCAAGGGCTATATGCGCATGGTTGTAATTATTTCTTGGAAAGCATTCCTATGTAAAAGTCATTATTTATGTTAGTAAATACATTTCAGATGGATGCGGTTGAAATGCGCTGATTAATACAGGTCAGTTTATGTTACATGCATACTTCTCAAGACATAAGTGTCCTAAATACTGAATTGGGATATGTGATGGTTCATGCTGATTATAATAGGAGTATTGTGTTCATCATGCATAGGCAAGTGAATTTTATATTAAATATAGTCTTTGTCATGGCTAGGACTCTGGACACACAACTTGAGGTTATATGTGAAACATCAGTGACGTGCTAAATAGTAACGTTTCATTATGCAAGGCTTACTGATACATTGCTTGCAAGAAGCAGGTTTAACATTATCATTTTTTTTATTGTTACAGTCCTATTCAATAAGTCGTGAAAAATAGGCTTCTACGCTCTTCTTAAAAAGTATGTTTTAGCTGGATTCAAGCTCTTAATCATCTGTCTCCTTTATCTAAACTCTGCATTTACACCTTCTGCCACAGAAATAGCTCTATGACAGGTGGAAGTTTTCCTCACAGTACTGTCCAGGGTGATGAAGAATGCACTTTATTGCAAGGCATAATTGCACCACTTAAGGCAGCCTAAACAAAATTTGTCACTTGTTTCCTGAGGTTGTGAACCCTGTTTTCATGCTGCCAAGAGAAGAGCAAATGAACTTTAAAAAGAAAAAAAAGAGAGATATTGCACCTTATTTCAATATGATCTCTACATAAGATTCAAACAATGCTTCATAGGCCTTATTTCTCTTAATTCACTTCAGGTGCACCTTGTACCACAGAATTTGACATTTGTCAGGTACATTTACTGAAATCACTATTCTCACTGTTGTGGGGGGGTTCTGTGCAATGATACCAATCATATCTGTCCTTCCTAAGGCAACCTAAACTAAAGTTTTCACTTTTTCCCTTAAGTAGTGAACCCTGTTTGCACACTATCAAGTGAAGAGCAAATTAACCTAAAAAAGAAGAAAAAGAGGTATATTGTGGCTAATTGCAGTGTGATCACTATACAATATTAAAACAATGCTTCATGGGCCTTATTTCTCTCAATTCACTTCAGGCACATCATGTACTACGAATATGACATCTGTCAGGTGCATTTACTGAAGCAACTATTCTCCCTGTTGGGGGTGCATGCAACAACACCAGACATATTTACTCTACTTAAGGCAGACTAAACTAAATTTTTCACTTTTTTCCTTAAGTGCTGAACCCTATTTGCATGCTACTGAGCAGACATCAAATTGAAAAGATATTGGAAAATTAATATATGATATTGAAAAATACAGAAAGTAAATTAAATGCAATGCATGGGTATATGTAGCAAAGACTAGAGCATGAAACGCATTCAAGTGAAAAATTCTTCCTTCTCACATCTCCTTGCAACATTACACGTGTTTTCTGTAGCATATTATCTCACTTGTAGTTAATGACAAATAATGTGAAAGTGGACAGACTAATGATTACATGCTAGCGAGATTAACAACAGTTTTTAATCAGAATGATATCACAACATGTGATTAAATATGTATTCAGACAGCCCTCTTTAAAAGTATTAAAGTGAATTTGAACTATGCATCACATGTCCTTTATTTTTAAGCTTACTGAGCTTATAACTTGTGTTACAGAGAAAGTTAGTTATTAGGTGTATTTTCTTCGCTGAGTACTTTCCAGAATGCTGATGACAGTGCAATGCCACTGGGCTGATGTGCCCTACTTAAGGCAACTTAAAACTAAATTGTTAATTTTTTTCATTAAGCTGTGAAAGCGAATTTCACAGTGCCAAGTGGCACACAAAGGCAAACTGCAATATTTAGCAGAAGCACTCAAATGACTTTTGAGGATTATCAATTTGAAGACACATGAAATTAATTACAATGTATTTTCCCTACCTTCAGCAACTTTCAGAATTTAGGGGAGACCTCTGAATGCCTTCTGCTTTTAATTTCTTCTAACACAGATCTTACTTAATTTTTGCTATAACTCCTTTCAATGGAGCACCGTGTTAGCATTCCCATTTCATTCTCAAATGCGGCACTCTTTACTGCTGACTTTGATATTTGCAGTTAACACAGATGACTAAGGCTCTGTGAGGTTAACAAGGGTACATTGGTTGATTCCTTTTACTTCAATTTGCCAACTGTGATACTTTCAGTAAGTCAATTAACCAGTCAGTGTTCCTGGATCACCCCTGAAAATGGACATGTCCTGAAGAGTTAACCAGTTAACAAATAACTAAATTAAAATAAAAAATGAAATAGTCTTCTATACTGTCCCTGAATCATATCTCTCTTAAGTGACACAGAATGAGCACTGCTAGGATTCAAATATGAATTTATATATTTTTTGTTCTTTGAACAGCTGATTTGAACACTGCAATATCTCCACCTCAATGTACAAAAAATAAAACAAAAATAAATGATTTATATTAGGCCACTGAGTTGTAATTTCCAGAAAATCAGTGAAGTTGTTGATATAAACCAGCATTAACAATGAAGCCGTTGCTCAGAAACAGAGCCTTAAATGTGATATCTCTCCTATTCACTCAAGACAGTATTGACAAAGTCTGGGGGTATAATCACTCTCATAGCCCAAACCTTGGAATGGTGAAAGTAACAACTTTCAAAAAATGCCAGACTTTATTTAATTAAACTACAAACAACATCAGTTTGCTACCCTGACAAACATACATGTTCATAGGTTCATAGGAGGTTACTAAGCCTAGCCATGCAAAAAAAAACTGAGTACCCATACTGACCGTGTTTAGATGGTCATTTGCATAGCAATTCTGTGATCAGCACTGATTGCCCCTGTCCATGAGGAACATAGTTGCCACCCCCCTGGAGTGAATTTATGGTCACTCATCCAGTTGCCCTGTGGGACTCCACTTCTGATGGCTTAGAATCTGACATAGCTCCAGCTATTCTGACTTTTACAATTACACCAGCATCATACATTGCACAATAGTATAAGGTGTGAAAGCCCCACACACACACTTGTGTATTCCCAAACACCCTGCACCATTGGTGTATACAGACGGGGAACTTTTAATATGTACATGATAGGGGCTGCCATAGCTTTGATTCACCAGCATGTGTTGGAGACTGACGGTGGTGTGGAGGATGATGCTGACAACCATCCCAGGCATCAGAGGAGGAGAAGAGTGTTCAGACCCAGGGTAACCTACCAGGGGTTACATGATCTGGAGATAGTAGAGCATTACAGGGTGGACAGGGACACCATACAACAACTTGTTGAGCTGTGCCAGCCACGCCTTAGAGCCAGAAGTAACAGAGGGGAACCCATCCCAGTGGACACAAAGGTATGTGTAAGCTTGAGAATACTAGCCACAGTTACCTTCCAAAGGCCAACTGGGGATATCATGGGGATCTCACAGGCATCAGCATCCAGGGTACTCCACCAGTTCCTGGATGCCATGTTACCACATGCCAATGAGCATATATACTTCCCCCGAATGCAGGAGGAGTTGGCCAGCAATATGCATCTCTTCCCCCGTGTGGCAGACTACCCAGAGATACTGGGTGCAAAAGACTGCATGCACATACACATCAAGACACCACCCAGTGAGCAGGGTGGGCACTACATAAACCGCAAGGGATATCCCTCCATCAACTGCCAGGTCTTGTGCAATGCCCAGGGCATTATCATGGATGTGGTGCTGGCAGCCCTGGAAGCTATCACGACTCCCACATCTGGCATGCCTCACAGCTGTATCAGGTATTTGCCAGGGGGGACATACCATATGGCCACCTGGTGGAGGATGCTGGCTATGCACTGGAACCGTGGATGATGACTCCCATCAGAAATGCACACACAGCCACACAAGAATGCCATAATGAGGCACACGCAGAAACCAGAATCATCATAGAGCACATGTTTGGGATGCTGAAATCATGGTTCCATTGCTTGGATATATCTGGTGGAGCCTTGCAGTACTCTCCAGGCACGTGTGCCCACATCTTCATAGTATGTGCCATGTTACACAATATGATCCTGTGGAAACAGCTGCAGCAGAGACAGAATGGTGAAGGCCCTCACAGCCCGCCACCATTGCCAAGGGCCCCACAGGCACAGAGGGACTCAAACCACGAACACCCTGTGCCAGCCTCAGTAGGCAGACGGAGACATGCCCAGTAAGCCCATGCCTTAGCAAAGAGGGAATGTATAGCACACACACTGACAATGTAGGCACTTATGAACTGACACCCTTCTCCACCTGTACACAGAGCAAACATGGATGGCACACACACACACGACCACCTGTAAATTGTCATGTATAGGTGGTCTACTGTGTGCATCCTACATAGGTACCCCTCAAATATTTAACACACAACTGCTATTGGGACAAGGTAAGTCAATACCTGAAAAGTAGTTTAAGCTATCAGCATGTGTCCATACTGAATGTATAGGTTCATAGATACATAGGTAGGTACATGCCTAACCACCCGAGGCCACTCATAAGCATAGCCAAAAAGTGTCTGCTGTCGCCACCCCATTGATTAACTAACTGTCCCTCTGTGGAGCACAGCCAATTGTGGGATCCCTGGGGTGTATCCACTGTTCCCCATCCACTCTGCAAGGATAACCTGGAGTGTTAGTGAGGGGTTTCGTATAATGTAATCAGGGATGTAGTTCCAAATAATGGGGAGTATCCATGACAGGAATCTCCTCAGATGATTTACAAGTTACATAGTATACCTTAACCACAGCTTGCATATATAGGTAGTATTCCACAGAATAATAAACATTTGGAACACACAACTGCTGAAATGTGCATTAATCACCCTTGCACTACCAGTGCCTGCTCTAAGAGGTAAAATTACCACTGCCAGGATTAGAACACGCAGCCATGTACACAATATTTACAATAACCTACCACTAAGCTACCTGAGATGTACCAATGGCAGTTGTGTACACTGACAGGATAAAACACAAAAGGTAGGAATGTGTGGAAATAGGACAAACCGGCATATGGTGGTGGTGGTGCGGTAGTGTTGTCACCTCACAGTAAGATGCTGTCCGGTTCGATTCTCAGCTAGAGCGTCTTCTGCGTGGAGACATGCATGAATGGGCATACCTTCGTTAAAGGTTGTGCATCAGGGCTGGTAACTCGGCACGTAAAAATCAACTACCAATCATTAGCAGACTGGAGTTCCGCTGTGGCGACCCCTAACCGGGAAAAGCTGAAAACTTGCATATTTTCTGTCCTTGACCTAGCACTCTTGTGTGGGGTCATTTACTGCACTGTTATAACTTGATATTACTTGTGAAGCTCTGCTATCTCTGTAAAAAACAAAAAAAAAATCTTGCTTTTTTCCCACTTTTCTGAGAGTTAAAAAAGTTCAGTTACAGGCTTGCTGTTCCTGAACTGTTTGAAAGTTTCTGTGAGGCCATTTTTGCTTGGGCTGAAGGAGGGTCTCTCTGTTCATCAGTGGCAGTGACTAACATTGAGCAGCTTCCCTGCCCCCCGTAGAGGTGGTTACTGACTTGAAACTGTAGTTTTATTGGCCACTAGGGGTCATTTCCATAACTCCTTCATCTTCCTCTCTTAAAACCTAGTTGCCTCGTGGTTTGAGCGTCTTTTCAGGCTTGTTGGCTGTTGGTGAAGCACCTCCAAGAGGAAAAACGCTGAGAGAAGAAGGGAGCCATTTTGAGATTTTAAGTATTTTTTCTCTGTTTATTTGCTAAGTTTTTCTGCATAGCTGCCTAGCTTGAGCATTTTCTGGCTTGTTAAACTTGATTTCTGTATTAGTAGCTGTATTTAGAGCACAACCAAAAGCTGTTTGCTGAATTTCCTGTTTGCACTTAATTTTAAATCGTTTTTTCTTAAAACTTGCATATTTTCTGTCCTTGACCTAGCACTCTTGTGTGGGGTCATTTACTGCACTGTTATAACTTGATATTACTTGTGAACCTCTGCTATCTCTGTAAAAACAAAACAAAAAAAAATCTTGCTTTTTCCCACTTTTCTGAGAGTTAAAACAGTTCAGTTACAGGCTTGCTGTTCCTGAACTGTTTGAAAGTTTCTGTGAGGCCATTTTTGCTTGGGCTGAAGGAGGGTCTCTCTGTTCATCAGTGGCAGTGACTAACATTGAGCAGCTTCCCTGCCCCCGTAGAGGTGGTTACTGACTTGAAACTGTAGTTTTATTGGCCACTAGGGGTCATTTCCATAACTCCTTCATCTTCCTCTCTTAAAACCTAGTTGCCTCATGGTTTGAGCATCTTTTCAGGCTTGTTGGCTGTTGGTGAAGCAGCCCGTAAGAGGAAAAAACGCTGAGAGAAGAAGGGAGCCATTTTGAGATTTTAAGTATTTTTCTCTGTTTATTTGCTAAGTTTTTCTGCATAGCTGCCTAGCTTGAGCATTTTCTGGCTTGTTAAACTTGATTTCTGTATTAGTAGCTGTATTTAGAGCACAACCAAAAGCTGTTTGCTGAATTTCCTGTTTGCACTTAATTTTAAATCGTTTTTTTCTTAAAACTTGCATATTTTCTGTCCTTGACCTAGCACTCTTGTGTGGGGTCATTTACTGCACTGTTATAACTTGATATTACTTGTGAACCTCTGCTATCTCTGTAAAAAACAAAACAAAAATAAATAAATCTTGCTTTTTTCCCACTTTTCTGAGAGTTAAAAAAGTTCAGTTACAGGCTTGCTGTTCCTGAACTGTTTCTGTGAGGCCATTTTTGCTTGGGCTGAAGGAGGGTCTCTCTGTTCATCAGTGGCAGTGACTAACATTGAGCAGCTTCCCTGCCCCCCGTAGAGGTGGTTACTGACTTGAAACTGTAGTTTTATTTTCCCTTTTGGGTCTATTCCTGCTTCTTTCCAGCCCCTGCTATCAAGCACACTTTAACGTGCTTTAGCGCGATTTAGCGTGGAGTTGCCACTAGAGCAGCATCGGGCAGCGCCGGTTAAACAAGGTTAAACTCTTTCTGGCTCCAGAAAGTCTGTTCTTCAAATTTTCCCTTAGAACTGCTCTGTTAGGAACCTAAACAGTTTACACCTACACTAAAAAGTGCAGCACTTGTTCCAAATAGCTTTTCTTCTCAAAAAGCTCAGCACTTGTCTTATAAGCATATCCCTTGTCTTATAAGCATTCTCTTTGCAGGTCAAGCACTCCTATATTATACAAATCTCTCACTAGCAAAACCCCCCAGGAGTGCCCACTTCCCTGCTAAGCCCACTACTTTTATGTCTCATACCAACTCATAATTCTTTCTAGCATGTCGAAGGGTCAGATGCTGGCGTCCTCTCCTGCCCATTTGGTGAATCTGGGAATTCTGAGACAATGTTACAATTGCCTCATGTACACGGACAACCATCTCCTCCTCCCATGTAACACTAACACTTGTGAGAGATGCAGCTATTTAGCCAGACTGGAGGCTGAGCTCTCTCAACTCAGGACTGGCAAGACCAGGCAGGAGGAGAAGGCAACTACACACACCACAATACCAGTCTCACATAACTCAACCACACCACTGAATCAAACACATAAACACACTAAGACATACTCCGAGGCTCTGAGTAAAAATTTACCTAAACAGCAGAGGCCTCCAAAGCAGACACCAAAGCAACTGCAAACTCAATACACCACACAAACAACACATAAACAACAAAATCAGTGTGCAAAGCAGTCACTGCCCTTAAGGCCAAATACAACACCAAACATACTTGTCATAGGTGACTCCATAGTCAGACACACTGACGTCCCGCTCACCAGACTGAGTAAGGAGAAGGTCACAGTAAGCTGCCTGTCGGGCGCTAGAATCTGCCACATAACACAAGCACTCAGGTCTCTCAACAGCAGGTACAAGTACGACTCAGTCATTGTCCACGCTGGTGTCAACGACCTGAGACGACCTCCTTGGACTACATGAAAAGAGACATTGAGGAGCTCTCTGATTATGTAGCCCAGGCAGGTATGACCCTGACCTTGAGCAGTATCCTACCTTCACCTAGAATGATGCCACAATACAGTGATAAGATGATCAGCTTTAATAATTGGCTTAAATTCTGGTGTCATTCAAAGGGATCAATGTCTGTCTGCCTGGGATGACATGCTGGACAAGCCACGCTGCTTCGCAAGGGACGGCTTGCACCTGTCACCCCTAGGCTTCCGGATATTGGCAAAGGCTCTTGCCACCCCCATAGTGCCTTTTTTAGGCAAGGCTCAAACTCTAAACCTACCACCCTAGAACACAAAAAAGTAAAAAAACTAAGGGTAATGCTGCTCAATTCCAGAAGTCTCAATCTCAAGATGCACGCACTCGAGGCCCTTCTCAGTATGGAGAACATCGATGTCTGTGCTGTGACAGAAACCTGGTTCAAGGCTCCTGAGAGCACCCCAGCACTAGCAGGTTTCACTCATATCATGCATTCCGGCCCCAAAATCCGGACAACACCAAGAAAGGAGGGGGGGTGTCCATATTCATAAAGGACACCCACACCTCAAGGTTGGTGGCAATGCACGATGCATCGGAGACCATCCAGGTGCAATTAACCATAGGCAAGACTGCTCTGCAATTTGTAGCATGTTACAGGCCACCCTCTCAAACTCAGGAACCTCACATGGCCTTCCTGAAAACAATGGAGGGGATAAATGTATCTCCAAACACCATCATGCTAGGTGACTTCAACTACCCTAATATAGACTGGGAACACTACTCAAGCCCAAACACTCTAGCCCAAAGGTTCCCATGGAACAACTAGTCACCATCCCCACAAGAGGAGAAAACATATTTGATCTCATCATCACGAACATGGGATCACAATGTTCAACACCGGAAGTATACCCCTCACTGGTGAGATCAGATCATAAACTAATCTCACTGGAGGTCCTCATCCCGCCCCCACCTGAAACAAAAAAGACCACAGTGAAAACCTTCTCAAAAGCCGACTTCACACTTCTAAAAACTAGTGTGGTCTCCTTTAAGGCCCCTGAGCCAGTGGTAAACATTACTCAAACCGCTGAATCACTTACAAATGCCTTCTAAAAGCACCTACAGGACTGCATGGATCAGGCAATCCCAAACAAAACTAAGACTCTTTGTACCAAAGGCAAGCGTCCAGTCTGGTGGACCCCAGCCATAAACAAGCTCTACAACAAAAGGAGGAAGCTACTACAAGATAGAGCAAAATCCTTGAAAGGTAAGACACCTTTGATCATTATAAGTAAAAAACTAAGAGCTCTCATAAAATCATCCAAGGCAAATTTTGAGAGAAAAATCGCCAAGGATTCAAAAGACAATCATAAGGCCTTCTTTAGCTATGTTAGAAACCTAGGAGGAAACTCCCAGATATGCTCAGAATTAGTTCAAAATGATGTAAAGATTACTGAACCTACACACATTGCCAACATACTGGCTGCCAGGTTCAGTGCAAACTTCTCCCCCCCCCAAAAGGAGAGATATCTATACCAGAGGATTGTAGCCCCCCAAACATCTCCAACGCCCAGGTGAGAACTGCTCTCTCCAAAGCAAAAAACACAGCATCCATGGTGTCCCCGGCTGTGTGCTCTATGAACTCAATGAGGAATTAAACCCGCAGTTAGGACAGCTGTTTAATCTTAGCCTCACCTCAGGATACGTACCCAAGGAGTGGCGCACGGTGACTGTGGTCCCACTTCACAAGGGCGGTGCCTCCACCGACCCTGGAAATTACCGTCCCATTAGCTTGACAAGCCTTATCTGCAAAGCCATGGAGAGGATCATAATGGAACTCATAAATAAAGACATAGGGAACTTGCAGACTTTGGATCCAACCCAGTTTGGCTTTGTCAAAGGCAGATCATGCCTTTTAAACTTGGTTGACTTTTGAGACAGTCACCAAGGCCATTGATGAGGGAAAGGCAGTCCATACAGCCTACCTTGACCTGGCAAAGGCCTTCAACACAATACCCCACTCAGGTATCATCAAAAAACTCATCAGCTTGAATGTAAACCCATACATCACAAGATGGGTTGCAAACTGGCTAAGTGACAGAACCCACAGGGTCAGAGTTGCTGGAGCCATGTCAGACTCAAAGCCTGTCACAAGTGGTGTCCCACAGGGCTCAGTCCTGGGTCCACTCTTGTTCGGCATCTACTTTTCTGAAGTACAAGCAAACACAGGAGGGTTATGGCTAACAAAGTTTGCAGATGACTGCAAACTGCCATAGTCGAAAACACATCTGACACAGATATCCTTCAGAAGGGCCTCACAGAAACGGATAACTGGTGCCAGAGCCATGGCCTAAAGTTAAATGCCAAGAAATGCATAGTCATACCCTTCCGGAAAACAAGGTTACCCTAGCTACCATATAGGTGGCAATCCACTGAGCACAGAAGAAGTCATCAGGGATCTGGGGACCCAGGTTGACAGTAGCCATTCGTTTGACACTCATGTTGCTAAAGTAGTTAGGAAAACCTTCTACATTGCCCACCTGATCATGAAGGGATTCACATCTAGATCAAGGGAGGGCATCCCCCCCCTGTACTCATCACTCATTAGACCTATGATTGAGTACAATGCCCCATTCGGAATGTATCTGACCAGACACCTGCAGCAGCTGGAAAGGCCCCAAAAGTTCCTCACCAAAAGGATAAAGGGTCTCAAAATATGTCTTATGCTGCCCGACTGAAAGAACTCCAGCTCTATTCAGTCTCATACCGCTTGCTCAGAGGTGACCTGTGCCTGACATATAAGGCCATGTCAAACCCTGATTTGATGAATATGCTTCACCTCAAAAATCTAGATCCCTCAGAACCACAAGGGCGGAGACTTAAACCTTGACATGGTTATTAATAGAACATGCTGGAGGGACAGATTCATCACCCAGAGACTCCCTATGCTGTGGAACAAAATCCCGGTACATGTGAGGCAGAGCACCTCGCTGGCCTTGTTCAAGAGGAATCTTGACCAATGGATGGGGGATCGCAGATATACCCCAGGGATTACTTCAGTGTCACTGCTTGACAGAGGCACAGCAAAATAATAGGCATAGTTTTATTAAAACTAAAGGGGTGGCAAAAGCCAAATAACTATGGGCTAGGCTTATAAATGCCCTTGGACAGATAGCCTAGTATGAACCTATGAACCTATGAACTCAACAACAACATATATAATATATATATAAATCAACATATATATATATATATATAGAGAGAGAGAGAGAGAGGGAGAGAGAGAGATATATGTCGATATATGGGGATATACATATATATGTAGATATATAGATAGGTTAACAACATCTACATAACCATGGAGGTACATATAAATGAGATACCTACCACATACCGACTGCTTGACATACCGACGGGCGTAATCACGAGGCTTAAAGTCCGAAAGGCCACAGTACCAAAACACCAGAAGTGCGAGGTTTAAAATCCCGATGTTAAGGGACATTTAGCCAGTGCTTCTGGTGTTGTGGTTCAGGTAGGTTACTGTGTGTAAGTGTGTTTCTGAGGGCTGTAGTGTGTGTAAGTGTGTGTTCTGAGTGTGGTGTGTGTTCCTGGGGATTGAAATGTGTGGGTGTGGGTTTGCTTTGTGCGTCTCTTTGTGCGATCTAGGAGGTAGAATATTAAAGTAGGGGGGGTGCAGACACCCACATGGGGGGTGTAGGGGGGCTTGCCCACCTGCACATACATAGTGTAGGATGATTTGTTTGGATGTGGTGGGTAGCAGTGTGTTTGTGTGTGAGTGTGTGTGTTCCATGTTTGTGTTACTTTCGCGAGTTACTGTCGCTGTCGGTAATGTGGGGTATGGGAGTCCGGGCCCGGTACTGTGGGCATCGGAATTGTGTGGTTTCAGGAGTCTGTAGGTATCCCGTATACAGTGGCTGAAGTGCTCATATATGATTATAACATGGTCCATAGCAATCACACATTCGGATATGACCAAACTTTATGAACAAAGGATATGTAGAGTATATGCCTATACACTATTACAAATATGTGCTATGGACATGAGCCAATGATAGGGTTACCACCTGTCCCACTTTGCGAGGGACAGTCCCTCTTTGGGCGGTTGTGTCCTGACCAAAAATATTAAACATGGCAAATGTCCTGAGACTGTAGGACATAATTATGTCCCATATGTAATGTAATAGTTGCATACAATAGTTCTTTCTGTATCTAAAATACCTACATGTTACAAGAAACAGGATAGGGAGCTAAACTGCTACAAGAATAAGCTTATATTTAAGCAAAACAGGAAAGTTCTATCCCTTGTACTTACCGTGGGTTTGTGTCGGCCTGTAAAATCTGATGTGTGTCCCAAAAATGTCCCACTATGACCATATGAAAAGATGGCAACCCTAGCCAAGGAGGGTCAGTCACCAACACAACTCCAATGACTGCAAATACCTATAATAGAAATACACAGCTTTCATGTAGCAACACTTTATTACATTCCGATGTATTGCCGAAAGGATTCTAGGACTAACATCACCTGCATGCTATACAGGAACCAATTAACAGCGCCTTAATGAATCAGCTTGCAATTACCATAGTATTAGTCCACTAAAGGATAGGTGTTCAAATAGAGAAGGAACCCTCATGCACATATCGATTATGTATAAAAGCAGTTCCTACACACCTGCATCTACTATGTACACCCATCAACATCACCCCCACACCCAAACAAATTACAATACAAACTGTAATAACATCACAAATCATTCGCTCACTGTACGACATCTACAGAAGCAATAACATACCTTGTCAGAGACACACTAACATGGCCCTATGTGAAATAGTTGCTGTTATACAATGGAACAGCTGCTGATGTTACAGGGTATGTTTGCACTAATCCCGTTTCAGAGGGTTGTGTGTACACCGAGACGTGTTACCAATTACTGATTAACAGCACAGTATGATACACATGTACACCAAACCAAGTATGTCTGGTGAGCACACTGTAAACCACCTAACAGTTCATGCATAGCCATACAGCCTTGAGCTGCCAAAACATCCTTGCCAGACTGAAACATCTGCAGAATTATCAGGTACAAACAAACCCTGCATAAGTAGCAATGTTCTGAAATATAACAGCTGTACTCACATGTAGAACAACATCTTCTAGCCATCACACACAATCCACGGGAGTCATGAAGCTAATATATCTCTATCTGTCTCCATATAGCTTTTGAAATACATCACAAACAACACATCCACGCCGTCTTCCTTGAAAGTAAGGCAAACAGACAATGCCCAAGTGGAGTACTCAATTATACAACACTGTTGCCATGGCATTGGCTAATGGAGTAGCTGCAGAGCTGATGTGCATCTAATTAACTACTTTGGAACACCAATTGGTGGTCAGGATAGCACATGTTACCAATATTTAACTAAAAAAGGATGGTTTATCACATGTTCAAACCACCTGTATATACCAGCAGAACGTTACAAAGAAGATTGGAACACAAACTGAAAAGGATTGAATTAACAGTCAACGACACCTCGGGTTACTATTAAGGTATGTAGAACACTCAGTATGTCTGTGTCTGTAGTACCTGTTTTGTAATATTTAAAGTGCACGCAATCCGTATAGTGGAAACAGTTATCTTGTAGTGATGTATCGTTGAGCATAGTAACGCTTGTAGTATTTATGTGTGTACTGCTGTAGGTCACAAAGCAAATACCGCATACACCACAAGGGATGCTATATAAGGGCTTTGAACCCAAATATTCCTCAACAGCCCTTGTCGGTGGCAGAGCTGGTCCAACAAGTATGTACTATAACAGGGGATAGTATATGTCGATATATTGTAACAGTAGGCATATGTATGGGTGTATTACTGAGAATAACATGTTGAAGGTTGGCCCACTGTGTAATCATGATTTGTATTGTGGGATATTGTGCCAATAACTGTGTAATGTACAGTATTGTAGGCAGATATGTATTACAAGTTACATAGCATTACTGTTATGTTAGGGAAACATTAGTTATGTCTATTGGCATTTCCAATACACAATAACAGGATACATATGACTTGCAGTCACCCGACAGTTTATCAGCATGATAGCAAAGTAAATTGGAAGAGCTTGTTAACTATCCATGCACATAAGTCATGTAATAAGTGCAAAGGTAGGTACTAGGCTGTCTGCCCAAGGGTATTTATAAGCCTAGCTAGAGTGTGTTGGCTTTCGCCACCCCTTAGGTTAGTTCCCTGTGCCTCTGTCCAGCAGAGCCACTGCAGTGATCCCCGGGGTACATGTCTGTCTCCCATCCACCCGTTAGGGTTTCCCTTGAAGAGTGCTAGTGAGGGGCCTTGCCTGATGTACATTGGAATCATGTTCCAAAGCATGGGGTCTCTGGGTCAGGAATCTATCCATCCAGCATGTCCTAGTCATTGTTGTGGTTAGGTGTATATCCCTAGAGCATGTGGCTTTCAGGGGCTTCTGTTTAGGTGGAGCATATCCAGCAATACTGGGTTGGACATTGGCCTTGTATGTCAAGCAGAGATCACCTTTGAGTATGCGGTATGCAACCGAGTACAGCTGGAGTTTCTTAGGTTGGGCTGCATAGGTCATCTGTTTGAGGTCAGTAATCCTCTTGGTGTGGTACTGTTGTGGTCTTCCAAGCTGTTGCAGTTGTCTTGTAAGGTACATCCCAAATGGGGTGTTGTATCCTTTAATGGGTCTAATAAGTCATGACTAGAGAGGCACAATGGCCTCCTTTGTTCTGGATGTGAACCTATTAGAGCTTAGGGGGCCACATAGAAGGATATTCTAACCACCTTGTCATTATGGGTATCAAAGGAGAGATTGCTATCTACTGGGGTTCCCAGATCCCTTATTACCTTTTCTGTATGTAGGGGACTAGCACCTATATGGTAGTCTGTGGGTAATTAGTTATATCCAAAGGGGATGACTATGCACTTTTTGGCATTCTGCTTGAGGCCATGATATTGACACCAGGTATCTGTCTCAGTGCGACCCTTCCGGAGGGTATCTGTATCAGCTGGGGAAACAATTATGGCCCCAAGTTTGCAGTCGTCTGCAAACCTTTTCAGCCAAAGCCCTTCTGTGTTTGCCTGTATGTCAGAGAATTATATACTGAACATGAGGGGTCCTAAGGCTGAGCCCTGGGGGACACCACATGTAACTGGTATGCAGTCAGACCTAGGGCATGCAACTCCCACTGTGTGGGTTCTGTCCGTGAGCCACTTTGCAAACCATCACATGACGTAGGGGTTAATGTTCAGGCGGATGGGTATGTTGATAATACCAGAATGGGGAATGGTGTTGACAGCCTTTGAGAGAACTAGGTAGGCTGTGTGGCCCTTCTTACCATCATCTAATGCCTTGGTAAGTGTCTGTAAGAAGTCCACCAGGTTTAGGAGGCATGGTCTGCCCTTAACAATGCCAAACTGGGAGGGATCAAAGGTTTGGAGGTACCCAATGTCTCTGTGACTGAGATCCATGATGATGTGCTCCATTGCCTTGCAGACCAGGCTAGTCAGGCCTATAGGGCAATAGGTCCCGTGGTCCATTGTGGCACCACCTTTGTGGAGTGGGATAACTGTTGCTGTGTACCATTCAGGGGGCACAAAGCCCGATGCAAGGCTATTATTGAACATGGTGCATAGGTGGGGAGCCAGTGCATTCTGAAGTTCGTGTAAAATGCAGCCTGGGATGTTGTCCAGTCCCATGGATGCTGTGATATAGGCTTTAGAGTGTGCAGCTTTTACCTGCATAGTTGTGATTACAGGGACTCTGCACTCTTCCTGTATAGATATGGGCCCTTTAGGGGGTGAGAGGGGGAAAGGTAGCACTGAACCTATCTGCTAGGATGTTGGCAATATCAGTTGGTTCTGTAATGTTCGTGCCTTTGTGCTGTAACTCAGAGCAGATCTGGGTGTTGACATCGAGATAGTTAACATAGCTATAGAATGCTTTGTGGTTGTCATTGGAATTAGTGGCAGTTTTGTCTCCGTAGCTAGCTTTGGAGGATCTTATAAGGGATCTCACCTTCTTACTGAGGCTGACCAGGGAGCTCCTCCATGCATGGGATTGTACTCTCTTTTGCAACAGTGTCTTCCTTCTGTTGTACAGTTTGTTTATGGCAGGGGACCACCAGATTGGCTTCCTTAATTAGGAGTATAGCATATTGGTTCTGTTTGGGATAGCACGATCCATGCACACGTGTAAGTGCTCATAGAGTGCATTTGTGTAGGATTCAGCAGTTGTAACAGTATTGTCCATCTGGATGGGTATCATGAAGTTCACTACATCTGTCTTAAGAAGCATGAAGTTGGCTTTGTAGACATATTATATTGTGGTTCCCTTAATGGGGGCTGGGGGCGGGATGTGGATATCAAGGGTGTTCAGCTTATGGTCGGATCGGAACAATGAGGAGTTGACTTCAGGCGTGGAACACCAGTCACTCATGTTGGTAATGCCTAGGTCTAGGATATTGTTGTCCCTGGTGGGTGTGTGGATAAGTTTATCCAGGGCATTGGTGTTTATGAATTCCAGAAAGCACTGAGCTAATGAGATGGTACATGAGTAGTTTTCTCAGTTAATGGTGGGGTAGATTCAGTGAGACTATGTGATGAGTATGGTGTGGTGTGAATGTTTACCTCCTCCACACGACTATCAGGGTCAGGCTTGGTTGGAGAGAGCTTTACCTGCAGTTTTGCTAGATAAGTGCATCTCTCACAGGTTGTAGTGTTGGGTGGTAGGTGGAGAGGGTTGTCTGTGTACATGAGGCAATGTCTACATTGCCTTAAGATGTCCAGATTCATCAGATAGACAGGAGAGAACACTGGCAGCTGACCCTTGGACATGCCTGAATATAAAACTAATTTCCCCTAGATAAGTGAAGAAAGTGAGTACAAGAGCTATTTTACTCTAAGCAAATGAGAAAAGTATGTACAAAACCTGTTCACCTCTAGGTAATGAGGAAGACTGAGTGCTATAGTAATTAGTAGCTTACATAGTGCTTACAAGATCTGAACAAATGCTGAGCATGAATAAGCAATCCAGATAGGATCCTGGATAACATAAATACACTGTCTACCCCCCAACAGGTGCACAATCATATATCCATGTACACCACAGAGCTCCTGTACCCACAACTATGCAGGTACAAGCTGCACTCAGGCTGCATGGGACCTGTCCACATCCCAGGTTGTATCATACACATATGGCAGAACAGGTTGCTTTCCACATACACATCATGTAAAACATAGCTTCATGTCAGGCTGTGTACACACTGAATGGTGCACACCAACAGGTATCACAACCCACAAAGGGGGAGACACCACTGTTACTGGGAAGTACTGCACTACTACCCTGCTGAGTCTGGTCTGAAAGGCCATGAACCTTGATCAAATTATTTGATGTCAGCAGTACAGATGTAGATAACAGTAAGGTTGATTTCACACTGCATATCATAACCTTGCCAGGTCATAGGACATCATCACCCATACTGTGTTCCACCTACACTCGGTATACTAGATGTACATTTCTATGTCACAGGAGTGTTTTGCAATGGGACTGCTGGCAGAACCAACACTAGAGAAGGTGTCTGAATAATACATGCACATAAGACCAGTGCCAGCTATAGTAAGACAGGGTTAATTAATTGTATTCCCCTTCAATGTAGTCCATACCACACAGACTAACAGAAGGCATCTGCCTATTGAAGTATGCGATTGACTATGACCTAGGAGCAATAGCCGACTCCAAGTGTTGTGGACAACATACAGAAGGGACATTCATAATCTGACAGCTACATATTACATTGTCACCCCTATCTTAATAACCCTGTACCCATGAGCTACCACCTAGGCAGTGGTCAACATAATGGACACTGTGTGTAAGAGATGCAGCTGGGCAGTTGTCTTTCCTGTGATAGCTATGTCACCACACCTGTCAGATAGTCGTATGTGGCAACCCTAATCATGACAGGGTGCCATCCATGAATACAGAGATCATTGTCCAGCCATACACAACACTCAAGTGACCCATATAAGATCACATATTTCCTTTAAGAGGTATTGGCCATGTTTAGATGGCCTACACCAGCCTTCCCATTCCCCATCTCCACTATGTAGCATGATGCATACCCTGAATAAATCCATGTCCAACCCGATGATGTCGGACATGCTACACTTACACATCCTGATCTCAAATGCATACTTCATGGACATCCACCTTCCTAGTACTAGGATCACCACATGCTAGACAAATCCTTGTCCCATACCCTTTACATAGTCCTGCCATACTATGCATTCCTATCCAGCAAAGCTGCACATCGCCCCCCTCTCAGACATGGTGTGATGACCGCATGGTAAATGTATCATTAACCCTGTGGATCAGTTATGTGGCACTGCTCCACCTGGTCCCAGAGACCCACCTGTCATCTACAGCCAGGTAACCTTTCATCCTAGATTTATACATGGTCCAGGGCATATAGCCTACTAGTTGACATTGACTGTATATGCTATAGTTGATATCCATCCCTGAAAATACCATCTGGCTAGCCAGTGTCCCATGTGTATCACATGTGCAACACAGGTGATACATGGCAAGATGTTGAATTGCTCTACAGTGCCGTGCAGATGTATATGGCAGAACACATACATGTAAAACCTTCCATGAGCAATTCTGCAGAGTCACAGGTCATGTCTGTTAAGGCAGTGTAAGCCTTTATATGTGACATATACACAGCATCAAGGTTGACTGCATTAATGTGGACACATCCAGCCATGTGCTGATAGGTAGGAACACCAGTACAGGCAAACAGATATGCTCACATCAAGACAGCATCCACATGGAGTATGTGCAATGTAATCAGGTGACTTCCACACATATATGGTGATAATATCCACTCACCATTGAGTGTCACATGTGTGTGACACAAACATGTCAGTGGTGTCAGTGTCATGTAGATTTGCAAAGACAACTATTTAATCTTAATAAATGCGATACACATGTATGTTCAGCTGTAGCTCTGTATGTCTCTGTGAGTTACTGTGACCTGTCTCCATCATTATGTCTTCCAGGTATGCCGCGTGCAAGGCTACCCCTTATACCCGCTTGGAGGATGAGGCACTCATCCCATACCTACATGACAATCATGATATCCTGTTCAGCCATGTGCCACAGGATGCACAGCAGCGGGATGCCCTGTGGATGGAACTTCGCAGGAGAGTTAATGATGTGGGTGGCCACAATCGCACATACCAGCAGGTGCACAGACACTGTACAGACCTCATTAGATGGGCAAAACTGTGTGCAAATGCAATCGCCAGGGAACAAGGTGCAACAGGTGGTGGACCACCAACCCAGCCCCCATTCACACATACCAAGGAGCTACTGGCCAACCTGGGGACACCTGCAGAACAACATCCACAAGCCTTAGCCGATATTGTGGAGGTGGGTGTCTCTCAACCACCAAGCCTGGAGTTGCTTGGTAAGTCACTACTGCACCTATAACAACTATATTCCATATAGTTGCATGTGTCACTGTACAATATGTAATGCAACATCATATGCAAGGCATGTATACACACATGCCACATACTATAGTATGCTACTCTGTGTATGCACACATGTGCATACACCATAGTATAGTCTAAAGTACTGGTGTATGTGTTAACATGCACATTGCAACCTGCAGCTATCATACAGGTGTGGATAATGCTCATACTACTGTGTTACTCCTATTTAGGTACCTCTGGCATTCCACTGCTACAGCAGCCTGTTGCAGGTAAGACTGTTATTATTTATCAGGCATCGTACTGCACAGATCTATCTGCCATGTGGCCATTTACCACATGTACACATACTGTATAGTCCTGTCACAATATACAGGTCATACCTGCAATGCATCACAATGGCTTCCCATGTGCAACACTTGCAAACTATGTAAATCTCTGACATGAATCCTCACAAACTGTCATTGTCAGATGTGTGGACAGCTGTACATACAATGGTGGAGGTGCTGTTCACTGTAGGAACATGTACTACAGATCAGAACCACACATGTGGGAAATACAAACAGTACTACAAAGTGGGCTGGAGTATGGCCAGCCCACAGGATTCATTGATGTGGATCATAGCCCTGCTATGAATGTCACACAATGTGATGTTCTATCTTGACATGTCCATGACATCTAGTGGCCTGGCTGCAACACTGCCTAACTAACCTGAAAAACATATCCCATATACCAAGAATACCACCCTTTCTCTGCATAACCCTGTCGTCAGTGGAACATATGACATATATGGGTGTATGTCATATGGGACAACACAGACATGTGAAATAGATGCCCATTACAATAATTTGGCCAACACATGTACACACTTGGCCATAGAGGATTGCCAGAGACATGAAGCAACACACACAGTAGACATGATCTGCTTGTGTGTACACCCTGTCGTCCAATGGCTACACATGGTCCAACTATGGCCTTTGTGTAATGGTTATATTGTAGATGTGGAACACTAGTCATCCTACAAGCCTGTGCACATCTTGTGTAGGCGTGACATTAATCCACCACATAAGATGTGTTGAACATCTTGAGTGTGTCACAACACGACATGACAGCAGTCACCTGTACAGGATCCACATCAGCCCACAGGTGCAGTACATTCCTCTTGCTGGTGTCAGACATCAATGTCATACTTGTGCCTCATGTGTGTGTGTGTGTGTGTGTGTGTGTGTGTGTGTGTGTGTGTGTGTGTGTGTGTGTGTGGTACACAGATGTCATGTGGGACATGGTGTAACAATGTGTTCACCATATCTGGCCATAGTTGTCAGGCAGCAGCAATATGGTTGCAGATGTACAGGGGTGTCATCTGTATACCCTTCAGTGACCTGTGTCACACATTCCACATCATGGTTTAGTGTGTATACACCTCAGTGACGTGGGTCACATTCCACAGTATATATGTATTGTATCTGAACACAGTCATGGCTATGAACTGTGTCTGTAACTCACACTGTATAGCAATAGAGATGCCTCATGATTTCCTGCAATGGCAATGCACATCAGCTAAATGTGCAGTATATCTGTAGGGCAGATAGACAACACTGCATTGGGACACCATTACCCCACTGTATATTTGACAGGACACCATTGTGTTAAACACGTATGCATGTTATTGCACACATCAGCAGATCACATGTCATACTACATGTGATTGTCAAGGTCATATGACACACATCAGGCAGGTGTACTGTTAACCTGTGCTGGTCTACATGGTGTAACACAGGGATGTATGCTAACTACTGCTATGATTGTGTAATTTGCATGCCTTCTGCTATGACACATGCATGCTGTTGTGTGCAACCCAGGGATGTATGATAAGTACCACTATTATTGCCTGTGCTGCATGCCATCTGCCATATCACATGCATGTTGCATGACTTCTGTCATATCACATGCATGTTGGGTGCCATAGCATGTGTGTGTGTGTGTGTGTGTGTGTGTGTGTGTGTGTGTGTGTGTGTGTGTGTGTCTGTGTGTGTGCACGTCTGTGTGTGTGTCTGTGTCTATTGTATAGATTGTAATGTACAGTTCTTGTCTGCCCCTCACAGGTGATGTAGGTGCACTGCCCTACTGCGGTCCATCTGATGTTAGTGTCCACACAGACTGTAGCAGTGATGATGAACATATGATTGAGGCACAGGCAGGGTTGTCAGGGGCTGCATTTGTGCCATTGGTTGCCATTCCACCTATATCCCCCTCATCCCCGCACAAAGATCCTATGCCTGCACATACCCCATCACCAGTGGCTATAGAGGAAGGACAGTTGTCATGTGGTAGCTTGAAACAGGAAAGTGTGGGGGCTATGGAAGGTGTGCCTGCACACCATGGTGTCAGCCAACTGATGGGTGGTGCCCCACACAGGCACATGGCCAGTGCTGCTCATAGGAGAACATCTGGCCAACATGCCCCTGCAAGACAGAGCACAGCAGCTGGTGTCACCAGATGCATGTTTCAGGCTGTAATGGAGGCACAGGCATGTGCTGAACAGCACAACAGAGAAGATTAGAGGCTTCAGAGGGCTGCTGTCCATTCTTTAAACAACAACATCCAGGCAATGGTAAATGCTCAATAGCAGATTGCTGAAGCTTTGGATAGACGGTTGGCTGACATGGTTGGAGTCCTTGACCGTGGCATGACAATCCGCGAGCGTGAGCTGTCTGTGTTGGAACATCTGGTAGTAGTGAAGCATCGAGCACATGGACATAGGCCTGCTACACCACCTGTTTCAGGTCTACGTGAACGAGCTACCTCACATGTCCACTCCCATAGTGGCGGTAGCAGCAGCAGTGCAGCTGATGCTGTGCTGTCCACACCATGACACAGCAGGCCACATGCACATTGCTCTGGACAGTCCCAACTGGGACACAGTTCCAGTGGACAAGTGTCATCAGACAGTACCCAATCTGCACCTCTGCCTGGTAGTGCCCATGCAACCCCTGGCAGGCACAGGTCACATGTCCATGGCCGGACACCGTGAACTGTAAAACCTGGCCTGTACAGTCCACAGCTGTCAATAATACCCCTGTGTAGGCCAAACACATGCCAGAACTGTGTGCATACATACACGCACACACTGGAAACATATGTAGGGCACTGCAACACACACATGCATAACATCCACACACACACCCAATTAAATCAAAGGCCTTAACCACACACATGATGTCATCCAATGGTGCAGCCTAGGCTTCTGGCAAACATTATCACCTTGTGCATATGATGATGCCTGTGCCGCATCCCTGACATCCACACCATCGGTGCAGGGACATGCTCATATGGTCTGATGCACAGGGTGAACAGACTAGGAAGATAAGTGTAGTTTACAATTGTTGAGTACTGTTGACAGGCAGCAGACATACCATGTACTACAGGTGTACAATGCATTTCGTACTGTTAACAGTATGTGTCTTGTGTAACAACAGTAACTGCATGTTGGTCATGATGTTCTGCTTTCCTCCTTCAGGTCTAATTGCACGTGCCGGTTGTTAAGTTACACTTTACCTTATAATGAAGACAAATACAGTTCTTTCTCTCTTTCAGTGGTATTTATTAACTTCAGTACACATGTGTGGGAGCCTCATGGAAAGCACCAGGGAGACTCCCAGAACAAAGGAATGCACAAGCTTATATACTGTTAATATTGTTGACAGTACAAAAATATAAAATGAACCAATTAGATCGTTATACAAGACAATTAACCAATCAATGATTTACCTGTAGGCATAAAGCAGTTCACATCATTATATCTCTAGGCAGAGCAAGAAAATCAGATACACTTCCATATAAGGCACATTTCCTGCTTTCAAGCAGGCTCTTGCTTTTCAGTACTTTTCCACTATTCACAGCTCACTCAGAGTTCACAGTACAAAGTACATCTTAATACATGCAGACTGTCACGTACTCAATTTCCTAAAATACATGCTTTGGCTGTTCATATTCTACAATCCCCCATTTGATGCTGTGTAAGCATCACCATTTAATCTATCATACATTCGCCCCAAATCTAACATAACCATGTTTCTCATCTTTTCATCATTAGTATACATTGTCATTTCATCATCTACATTTATAGCTGCAGGCATATAAAACTTTGGTACTTTTTTCACAGTTTTTGAAGACATTAATTTTAAGATCAGTGCTTTGATTAAAAATATGACAAGAAAAGCAACAATTGCTAATACTGCAATTAATAAAATCAACTTTAAAAGTCCATCTCCCCAACCTGAGAACACGTTGGTTAACCATGCCCATGTTGAACTATCGGCCTCCTTGGCCTTAGAGAGTTTGGAGACTCTTTGAATCAGTTCAAGATGGCTTTCAATTTCATGCTGGTTATCAGGAATAAATGTACAGCACTCCTTCTGGATTAAAGCGCAAGTTCCTCCTTTCATTGCTAGGGTGAAGTCGAGAGCCATACGATTTTGGAGGACTACAGCTCTCATAGCAGTCAGTTCACCAGTCACTAATTCTAAGGCAGAAAATGTAGCGTTGCTTAATATTTCAAGCAATTTAGACAGCTTTCTCAGTTCCCAGATTGATTTCACTGCTCCATATGCCGGGATTATACCAGCCCATGATATGACGTCATCGCCCAAGACCATATGAGACAGTCCTTTGGTGCCAGAATGAGCTAAATCATGATGATAGATCCACAAAGCATCAACTTGACCCACCAGATTGGCAGGTTTCTTGATTTCTCGGACATTTCAAATTTTTCCTTGTGGTAGGGCAGATACATGTCAGATAGCTGGAACTAAATAGCCTAAGAAACAGCTGCCAGACCAATTTTCTGGCAGACATCTATAGGCCTTTCTTCCACATATAAAATAGCAGTCCTGTACCAGGGTGGTAATGTTTGAGGAAAGTTTACTGCCCGTGGTCATGCCATGGAATACTGCAAAAAGTATGATATTTTGGGAGTTATTTAATGAAACATTTCCTAATATCGGCTGAATGGCGGCAAACGAGACTTGACATCCTGGAAAACTGCGGTTACTTTCTGTGTAATTACACTGGTATTCAATCATCGTGTTGCAAACACTTTGTCCCATTTTTCGAGTCCAATGAAGCCGACTTGAGTAGTTTTGTCGAAAGCACAGAGAGCCATTGTGGCGGAGGGAAAGTTGTAATGCAATAGATTTGCTGGATGTAATATTAGTGGTGTTGTTGAGTAAGCTAGTCCATTTATCAATGATACTTAGTGGAACCGCAGCCAATGACAATCCCCCATGGATGGAGAGAATGGCAGTGCAGATCCAGCAATTTGAAACATTGAAGGTAGAAGCATAAGCATATTTGATGGCTTGGTAGGTGTTAAAAGGTGGGTGCCATGTAGCTCGTTTGGCATGATGTGTCATTGGAGCAGGAAATAGAAATGGCCACAGTAGGAATAACAGTACGACAAGAATACTCAGTAGAATGATTATCCAATATTTTTGTGGAAATGGTGGTTGCACTTGTGTTGTTTCAGGAGGGAGAGGTTTTCCAAATGGGTAAATGTTAGGCATTGTCAGGCACTGGAACAGTATGGCTTTGAGTACGAGTAGCAATAGGTGGAGAGTCTGGAGTTGAAAAAGATAAAGGCTGTTGATCTTCAGATGGTACGACCTTTTTGACGTGCGATATGTGAATCCAAGTGGGTGAGCCTTGTAGTCGCACTGCTGATGATGTCATCAGTAGAACCAGGAAGGGCCTCTTCCAGCATGGTTGAAGTGCTGTTTTTCAAGAAAAGGACTTGACATACACCCAATCCACTGGTTGTAGTGCGGAAGACAGGAATGGATCAGGGATTTGTTGAGCAGCTGCTACTTGGCGGTGATGAAACTGTAGAAAAGAGTCAAGAGAAGTGCAATAGACAAGAATATAATTATCAAATGCATCATACTCAGAAAAAGGCAGTGGTGGTGTCATGGGCATGTGCATAGGGCAGCCCATGAGTATTTCATGAGGAGAAAGTCCCTTAGTAGGATGTACTTGTGCTCTCATAGAGAGTAGAGCTAGAGGTAAGGCCTGTGCCCAAGTGAGACCCATTTCTGTAGTAATTTTAGCCAGTCTAGTTTTTTTGATTCATACATTCAATATCACCTGATGCCTGTGGTCTGTATGGGCAATGAAATTTTAAGGTGATGCCTAACATTTTACACAATGAATCAATTAACTGAGCAGTACAATGCATTCCATCATCAGAATATATTTGACAGGGAACACCAAAATGAGGTATCAATTCATAACACAACTTTTTATCAACTGAAATAGCATCATTTTTAACACATGGGTAGGCTTCTAATCACCCAGAAAAAACATCAACAACAGTTAAAACATATTTAAAATGAGTACATGGTGGGAGTTCAATAAAATCCCATTGCAAAGCACAGAATGATCCCAAAGGTTTTGGCAATGGTTGCACGGGAGCCATAGTGCCTTTTGAAATGTTATACTGTAAACAAAGGGAGCACATGCCCAAAATAATGTTGCACAGAAGCAGAAAGTCCTGGGACAAACCAATCCTTTTGGATTTGTTTTATTAAGGCTTGTACCCCTACATGGGCTGGCAAGTGATATGCTTTAATAAGAGAATTTAACATGGACATTGGGCAGAGCAATCTGCCATTGGGATGTTGCCAAATGTGATCAGAACGTTTAAAACAACCTTGAGCCAGCCATGTTTTTCTTTCTGATTCCGGTGTTTCATCTTGCAATGCTTTTAATACCGTATTATCAAAGGTAAGCATTTGTTGCAGAGGCTGCAGAAATTGTCCCTGAACAGTTTGTGAGAGAGCAGTCTGTTTAGCAGCCCAGTCAGCTATATTATTGCCCTTAGTCTCAAAGGAGTCATTGGATTGGTGGGCTGCACATTTAACAACAGCAAGTTCAGAATGTAACAATAGGTCTTGCAGCAAGTTACTGATATATAAATGTTTTTTAACAGGTGCCCCTGAAGATGTTATAAAACCTCTTTCCTTCCATAACATACCAAAATCATGAACTACACCATGGGTGTAACGGGAGTCAGTATATATAGTAACAGATTTGTCCTTAGCTATTTTGCATGCATTCAATAATGCCACTAGTTCTGCAGCCTGTGCGGAGGTGCCTGGGGGTAATCTTCCTGATCTTAAAACTTCAGTCAGAGTACAAGCTGACCAAGCAGCTTGGAATTCACCAGAGTTTGTTATAAACAGGATTCATCAACAAAAAGAACTAAATCAGGATTTTGCAAAGGAGTGTCATACAAATGCAACCTAGGAGAAAGAACAGAGTTAACTACAAGCACACAATCAGATGATTCGCCATCATCTGAAGTTGGTATTAAAGAGGCAGGGTTCAGTGGTGGGCAGCGTATGACTTGCAGGGCAGGATTATTTAGTAAGCTTAATTCATACTTGGTGAGGTGTGCATTTGAAAGATTGTGCATTTTTGTTTTTAAAAGTAATGCTTGAACTGCATGTGGAACTGCTAGTATAGTATCATGTCCCAGGGTTAGTGGGGCTGCCATATCAACCAAGACAGCGACAGCTGCCACAGCCCATAAACAGGCTGGATAGCCAGAGGCAACCGGATCCAACTGAGTGCTGTAGTAAGCAATAGGCCTGTAGCCTCCAGTACGTTGCTGGGCTAAGAGACCCAAAGCAGTTTTGTTTTGCTCACAGCAAAAGAAAACAAAAGGTTTGGAATAATCTGGCAACCCTAAGGCAGGAGGATTTACCAAGGCTGTTTTGATAGCCTGAAAAGCCTCTTCATGTTTTAACGTCCAGGGTAAAGGTTCCGTAACATCCTTTTTTAGGAGGTGTAACAGGGGGGCAGAAATTTCCAAAAAATTAGTCACCCACTGTCTGCAGTATCCTGCTAGGCCAAGGAACCCTCGGAGCTGCCTCTGGGTTACAGGGTGAGGGGCACTTTGAATAGAAGTAATGCGATTTGGGAGTATTTGATGGGAACCCATTCCAATTATATGTCCCAAATATTGCACCTTTTCCTGACAGAATTGTAATTTTGATCTATTTACTTTGAACCCTCATGTAGCTAAAAAGTTTAACACTCAAAGGGAACCCTCCATACATGATTTACTGTCTGGTGAAGCTATAAGAATATTGTCCACATATTGGACAAGAACTGGACGTAATGGTAGTTGCAGATACTGTAGCTGTCTGTGCATCTCTCTAGAAAATAAGGTTGGGGACTCTACGTAACCCTGGGGCAGTCGAGTCCAAGTATACTGCTGACCTTTATAAGTAAATGCAAACAAATACTGACTATCAGGATGTACTGAAATAGAGAAAAAGGCTGATGAAATATATATGACCATAAAACATTGTGCGGTAGGTGGGATACAGCTCAAAATAGTAGCTGGAATTGGTACAATTGGGAAAACAGGCAAAACAGCTTTATTGACTTCTCACAAATCCTGCACAAATCTGTAAGCTTGTTTGCCAGGTTTTTTTACAGGTAATATTGGGGTATTGCATGGGCTTGTGGTTGGTACTATAATTCCTTGCTGTTCCAATGCTGAAATGACAGGGGCAATACCAGATATAGCTTCTGCTGTCAAGGAATACTGTGGTACTCGCAGCAACTTTGCTCCTGGTTTTAGAGTTATTTTTACGGGAGTAGCTGAAGTTAAAAACCCCACATCATTGTCATGAGTAGTCCATAGGTGAGAGGGCAGGGAATGTAAACACCTGCTTTCAGGATGCATACATATGGTTTGCAAAGTAATTGTTTCATCCAAGGCTGCCAGGGTACTATCCTCTTGATCTGATGGTACTTGTAAATAAACTCCAACAGCTGTGCAAAAGATGGTGGCCCCCGGTTTGAATCCGAGTCACGGCACCAATTGTTAAGTTACACTTTACCTCATAATGAAGACAAATACAGCTCTTTCTCTCTTTCAGTGGTATTTATTAACTTCAGTACACACATGTGGGAGCCTCATGGAAAGCACCAGGGAGACTCCCAGAACAAAGGAATGCACAAGCTTATATACTGTTAATATTGCTGACAGTACAAAAATATAAAATGAACCAGTTAGATCATTATAGAAGACAATTAACCAATCAATGATTTACCCATAGGCATAAAGCAGTTCACATCATTATATCTCTAGGCAGAGAAAGAAAATCAGATACACTTCCATATAAGGCACATTTCCTGCTTTCAAGCAGGCTCTTGTTTTTCAGTACTTTTCCACTATTCACAGTTCACTCAGAGTTCACAGTACAAAGTACATCTTAATACATGCAGACTGTCACTTACTCAATTCCCTTAAACACATGCTTTGGCTGTTCATATTCTACATGGTGGATGTCAGTGTTTGCAGTTAGTGTCCCATATGTCAATGTGGACTACTCACAGGTATGTATGAATATACCAGCATGCACTGTGTAGCTGCCACATGACAGTGAGAATGTCCCAGATTCCAAACATGTCTACTGATCCAAGAGCATGATAGCTGTGTATTAAGCTACTGTGGCTACAGACGTGACATCCATACTAGGTGACATCACAGGTACAGTTACATAGAGTGGTGAGGTAAGAGAGCGGTCTAGCTGCTTACAAGGGTAGAGGCCAGTGGGAAGTGTGATGCCTCATTGGGAAGCAGTAATACACATTCCCATGACAGGATGTCAACACACAACTGCACCCACACACTCAGGTATTGGCACACATGTATTCAGTGACACAGTAACACACCCACACACTCACAGATTCACCGACACAGTAACACACACTCACACACAGTTGCTACTGTTGAGGTGAGGACCCCTGCCTATGTGCAAATCATCATTACAGTACTGTGCACCTACATGACGTGCCACAGAGAATACACATGTACAGATAGTATGGCCTAAGTTCGGGGACATCAACACGGATAATAGATTGCATCGCCTGGATGGGGGGGGTGGGTCTTATCAGTTCAGTATGATAACATACATCCTCACTCCAGGGACCAGACAGCCATACATGCGCACACACCCACACACACACACACACACACACACACACACACACACACACACACACACACGCACACACGCACACTGTGGCATTCCTTATTGAATACACCTATGTCACGCAGATACAGATACCTCACATGTGCGAGATACACACCCCTGCCTATGTCCTGCTTTCTACATTGCAGTCTGTACAGATGTATACACTAGTGTACAGGAGAATGAGTAACAATTGAGATGTATTCCCCACCATACGTGACACATATGGACACACACGCAACCACACATGCCAGTACTGTGAATCAAACACCTGCCTAGCTCATGATATGTATGACAGACTTACAGTAGTATTGCATGCGTTACAAAGAGTACTGATGCTTCCTTTGGCAACAGTACTGATATATGCACATGGGATGTCTTAACTGTTACATGTGTCAAGTGATTTACCTTCGGTGTCACCCTGATCACTTTCTGTGTTGTGTGTTATGTCCTTAATTAACAAAACCATTGCTTACCGGTTACACAGGTTATTGTAGGACCACTTGTGACACACCTGTGAGCTGTCCTCAGCAAATATCTATCTGCAAAGATGCCCCACCACTTAGTTATTTCCACACATCTGTCCATACCTGAGGTACATCTTTCCGTACATTCAGCATATCACCATATACAGTTGGCAATGTTGAGGTTGCATTGCAACTGCATGATGTACTACGATACACATCACCAGCATACATCAGCAACTGCACATGCATGGTATCTGAATGCACACCACTACATGTACATGTGTGTAGGTCCTACAATCCTGTCATTTGGGCATGTTTGTAGGCATTGCAATTGATGGACATGTGTAATGACATACATGACACATGGCCTGTTGTATGATATGATAGGTTTAATGGGTGACTGGTACAGAGGGAATGTTACCTCTGTCAACATTGATATCACACCTTATGTACTGTTAGCATTCAGCAGACATGGATCTACATTCCATGTGCATGTGTGCAATGACTGTAGCCACCTGTCTGCACAAAGGACAACAACAGCTATGCTATTTACATGTATGTTGTGTGTGTGTGTGTGTGTGTGTGTGTGTGTGTGTGTGTGTGTGTGTGTGTGTGTGTGTGTGTGTGTGTGTGTGTGTGTGTGGCATGTACATATCCAGGGCAGGTACATGCATGTCATATCCAAACATGAGGGTGTGTACTGGTGTACAGCAACAGTCATCTGCTAATGCTGTAAATAACTGAGGGCCCCTGGTATGTGTACAGCTGACCTGGTTATAGACAGTGGTATCATTGCATTGCATAACACATGATGCAACTGTGTCAGTACATGGGTACTCTCTACAGTTGATGTAGAGTTTGGTACAGTCCACTGGTCAAGGGTCACATGGTGGTGTACTCTTATATGTCCTACAACATGTATGGATGTGTGTTGGTGGTCAGAGGGCATGGTGGTGTCTGAGGTTTACATCCTAGAATGCAGCATTTGACACTGTGTTCTGCACCTGACTCATCTGTGATGCCTTTTGTGGGGGTACCGGTCAGTACATGTGAATGGCCTCTATGCATGTGGGGACACCACCACCTCCTGGAGCAGTCCATACATATATTATGGCCCACATATCTGGTGAAGCTATGTCTGGTTCTATTGTGCACTACAGAGCTTTCAGCCAGGTGTTCCTTACTGAACAGATGTCAGTACTCCCCATTGTTGGATCTATACTGAGCAGCTGTGATTATGGACGCTACACGTCTAGCACTGGTTAGCATAAGCATACAATGCAGTTATCCTCTAGGTGTCGGGGTGTTATCCTGTGTTTAGGACATTTGCCTTGGAATGGCACTATATGGGCGGATGCGACTTGGGTATTATCACCACTCCCTTGAATCATGGATGCATGTGATATGTGTCTAAGGCCTATCTACTGTCAGTCATGTCATCCCAGCATGACAAATACTGAGCAACCTTGTATTTACATCCGGACATTGGCTCATTGTGTTGGTCAATCAGTTGCCACTCCTAGCAAGGCTCATTGTGTTGGTCAGGCAGTTTCCACTCCTAGCAAGACATCACTGCGAGTGGTGGTATTGTGCTTGGTATAGGATGGTACATCTAAAGTGACGGACTGCAGAAGATGTTGTGTAAATGACCGGTGTCAGATATATATAGAGCAGCATTCCTGCTAACAATGACAACTACTAACACCAGTGATCCTTATATCTAACTGTAATAGCATGGCCACTGTGGCCTTCTGTGTTTATAATCAGAGTGCATCCCAGACAGCCCTGTGCTACTAAGTGTATGAGCATGCCCAGTATAACCTTCTGTAGATGGACACATAGTGCATTCCGAACAGCCCTATGCTATTAAGTGTGTGAGCATGCCCAGTGACACCTTGTGTCGGTTATGTGCCTCTGTGTATGGGCATGATCATTGTAACCCTGTATAGTGATAGTAGTCGTCAGTTCTACAGATGGGCATACTCCAGGTCAGGATGGATTCCTATTTTAAACACACATGTTCACAGGTATGTACATCTTAACTGCCAACTGTCAATCCCTGTTGATGTCCACATTCCTAGAAGGTTATAATGACAGCCTTGAAATGTGTAGTCAGTGTGGTGAGACTCGTAACTATGTCGTATTGTAATAGTGATCTGTAGATAGGCAGGTGTTCCATTCCCAACACTGGCGTGTGTGTGTCCCCATCTGCCTGAGGACTGAATAATGCTTTTAGACTGCTCACACTCCATACAATTCTTATACCCACCTTTGGAAAGGCTGATGATATCACCCGCCTACAAATACACCTCTGGGAGTGCTGTGTCCCAGTAATCTCGGTAATGCATTCTGTAACTTCGTAATGCTATAGTATAATAAAGTAGTTAGGCCAGTGTTCTAATCCTAGGCTTGCCAAGTGTGCGTGTTTGTCCCCATCTGCATGAGGACTGAATAATGCTTTTAGACTGCTCAAACTCCATACAATTCTTATGCCCACCTTTGGCAAGGCTGATGATGTCACCCACCTACAAATACACTTCTGGGAGTGCTGTGTCCCAGTAATCTCGGTAGCACATTCCATAACTGCATAATGCTGTAGTGTAATAAAGTAGTTAGGTCGGCGTTCTAATCCCAGGCTTGCCTTGTGTATGTTTGTCTCCGTCTGCCTGAGGACTGAATAATGCTTTTAGACTGCTCACACTCCATACAAGTCTTATACCCACCTTTGGCAAGGCTGATGATGTCACCCACCTACAAATACACCTCTGGGAGTGCTGTGGTCCAGTAATCTCGGTAGCGCATTCTGTAACTGTGTAATGCTGTAGTGTAATAGAGTAGTTAGGTCAGTGTTCTAATCCTAGACTTGCCAAGTGTGTATGTTTGTCCCCATCTGCCTGAGGAGTGAATAATGCTTTTAGACTGTTCACACTCCATACCATTCTAATACCCACCTTTGGCAAGGCTGATGATGTCACCCACCTAGAAATACACCTCTGGGAACACTGCAACCCAGTAATCTGGGTAGCGCGTTCTGTAACTGTGTAATGCTGTATTGTAATAAAGTAGTTATGTCAGTGTTCTAATCCCAGACATACCAAGTGTGTGTGTGTGTGTGTGTGTGTGTGTGTGTGTGTGTGTGTGTGTGTCTGCCTGCGTGAGACAAGTACAGTGCTTTGTAGAGTATGCACTCTGTACAAATCACATGACCACCTTTGTCATTCCTGCTGTTGTCACCCACCTAGGGATACATCTGCAGGTGTGCTGCAACCCAGTATTCATGTAGTGAGTGCCCTAAAAGCATATTGCTGCTGTGTGATATGGTAGGTAGGGGTTTGTACACAGGACATGCCAAGTGTGTGTTTGTCTGTCAGAGCCTGTGTAGAGGTGGCTGTTAGTGTCTTAGCATTGGACATGTTAGGGAGCGGATTTTGCAGTTTTCCTATATAGTGTCTGTCTTATGACACATTGGCCACTTCACGAGGAGTACATCTGTTAATCAGCCATGGGACTGTGTTGGCAAGCCATACCCCTACATCTGGCAAAAGGCCTGGTGAACAAAGTATGCAACCCTACTAGTACCTGGTATATGTCCCGCACCCATGTGCCATGCACAAACAAACTTGCCTAGGATAGCCCGCTATGTTGCTAGTACCATACAGATTGATGACATATAGTAGGCATGGTGTGAATGCAATGGCCTGCGGAGGACATGGCATCCTGTACAGTGGTACAATAGGCACATATATGCAGACATTGTGCCTTCACTATGTTCCACAATGGATGCCTGAAACATATGCAGTGCCATCAAATGTGATCCACAGAGGCCATACAATGCTGTACGCATGTGCCCTGTATGGACCCATGCCACTGACACCATTGAATACCTGTATCATACTATCAATGCAGGTGCAGGGTCGACCTGCTCACTATAAGCAGGTTTTGCCACACCAGGCCAGTATTGGCATATTGGGGGATAACAGGCTGTGTACACAGCATATGCCTGCCAAAGCAGGTACACCTGTACATGTCACTGTACAGTATTGTGGGACATGCACATCCCAGGCAATGTCCATGTGAAGGACTATCAAACACAGACATGGCATGCATTGCAAAGCTATAGCCATACACATTAGTAACCAGGATGTCAGGGCAGATCATGCAGAACTCATCTGTGTGGGACATTGCAGACACTACACCTGCACTGCACACCATTGTCGGGTGATGCGATGCCAAGGATTACCCCTCACCCAGCCTTGTACAGCCATCTTGCACAGCCAACCACTACACACCCATGAAGCAATGCATACATGCATGCCAGTACTGGCACCTTGTGTCTGTGTGTGGGTTTTGATGCTCCCAACCACAGTCACTCCCAGTATAACCCTCATTGGCATACCAACAGATGTCAAACACTTTCACATGCCCTAGCCCATAGAACCTCCAGATATCCTCTGTGGTGCATGTAGTCCTGTGCATTACTGCAGTGTGGCAAACTAAGTAGTTAGGTTGTGTATTTGTGGCTCTGGCAAAGAGTGTCAATGCGTGTCCATTAGAGAGTGTGGTTGTGGTGACAATGGCATCCAATCACATGGACAGCCATGTGTGCCACACCTAATGTATGTCTACTATATCTCTGTTGCAGATGTCACTCACCTACACACATATATGTTCTTACAGCACAGCAACATGTCGCCTTTGTGGCACATGTAGTACCGTCATGTACATGTAATAGTAATGAGCAGTCATTCAGGGGTTTGACCCTTGTACTGATAGGCATGTGGCCGATGATGCTTAGGGTTATGTCTCCAAGCCCTTCCCTGGTGTACTTTGTCTGTCTCACCCACAACTCTCTGGTGGATGTGAAGGAATATACCTGCTCAGCAGCAGCATGTGTATTGTACATGATGGGCATGGTCAGGTGATGGCCTCTGCACCTATTGCAGTCCTCCTCTAGCTGATTGCATGTGGAACAGCTGTGATGGTGTTCCCATAGCCATTCGCATGATAAACACAGTACACTATGTAGGGAAAACATGTTGATATTTGGCCATGACAGTCACTGTGAGTGGTACCTGGATGTGGTGTTCTGACATGGCATCACAGATGATATCTGGATGTACCTCAAACATTATACACAGTGGGAAATAGCCTAAAGACAGGAGGGTGATGTGCCACACATGACTACAGCATGTAAGTGTAGCTATGCTGCATTGAGACTATTGCCTGTTTAACATGTGTGTGGTAATGGCTATTCTGCATGTTTTAATACAGACATGACAGTACTCTGTTCGTGAGGGACCCCCATCTGTACGGCCATCTGTGAACTGGTCAGTGTGTGCAACCATTTGTTTCCTATGTTACACACTGAACGCACATCTGTGAACAGCAGAAGCATAGTGTGAGGATTGCACACAGTACATGATGATAGGGATGGGTTACTGCCATCGCATCCCTGACTGGACATGTGCACATGAAACAGTGATATGACAGACACTGTCTGGGGTTCCCAGTGACAAGTCAATAATGGGCAACTGTTCATAGCTGCTGTCACACATCTACTACATATTGTACACATGGCATGCAGTATTTATGCATGTGTTGTGCTCCCTCTGCAAATGTATATCATCTGTTGTGTTGGGTTGATGGTGATATCTATGCATACTGTTGTAGGTAATCCTGTATGCTGTTGTCTATCACTAAGCCATATGTGGGTTTAAACTGCAACACCATAGGCTGAATGGGTTGGGATGTCCCAGCAGAACCTCCTGTCCCACTTCAGCTGACCATGGCACTGGGCACTAGCACATCTGGGGCCCAGCCTTGGACATCAACCTCTGTTGGCTCTGCACCACTTTCTGGTGGTAGCACCACTGAGGATGGAGCATGTCCCCCCTGGGAGCAGGACCAGACAGGTACATGTCTGCTGCTGTACGATCCCGGACGTGTTGTGTTGGGGGCTCACTAAGGGGTTCCAAAGCCAGATATGCAAGCTCAAGGGTGGAATGTCACATTTACAGGGTGATGCTGCCCCTCCTGGACAGCCCCCAGCACTGCCTCCTTCAAGCTGTTTAGGTGCAGTGGCATTTGCCCATGGCCGGGGACCTCCATCCCACTGTTCCCATGGGCTTGTAAATGCTGAACACCCATCCCCGTCCGGGGTGTGTCCCCCCACATGTGTCATATACCAATCCTGTATGCTGTCTTTTCTGTGATCCTACCCTACCTATCTTCCACTGCCGTACCTACACTCCATCCCTTACATCCGACCCTCACCTACGGAAACATAAGACCAATCGGCTCCTAGGACAACATCCGCCCTATACATAGCTGTCCATTTCACACACGTGCCCACTGGACACATGTAACCCTTGTAATATGCATCACAACATACTCCTGTTATCCTCACCCCTGTCCCTCAGGCGCACGATCCTGGTATGCAAATCACCCCTAAATGGTCCAGGTACATGTGGTGAGGATGACCACATTGTACACACAACACTACCAGTCCCTGTATGGTTACCCCATTTACCTTTATCATGATGATGATTTTGCACACAGCACCTTGCAAGAGTACTGTTCACACATAATGATTGGATAGGTACTGTTGTGTTAATTTACATTACATGCACAGAGTGATGTATACAACTAATGTACAACTATTTGCATGT
>NC_056736.1:655236153-655286153 GCF_019279795.1 Protopterus annectens
TATATATGTATATATATATATATATATATATATATATATATCTATATATATATATATATTATATATTACATATATATATATATATATATATATATATATATATATAAATATATTGGCCTGTACATACACATGCTACACATGCATATACACCTACATGCTTATTTACATTTCCCATACTGTTGAATCACCGCCACTTACCGTCGCGCATACACGCTTGCATACCCCCTTACGTCTAGGGTTGTCACCTTTTCAAATGGCCAAAGTGGGGCATTTTCGGGACACACATCAGATTTTACAGGCCGACACATACCCACGGTCAGTACAAAGGTTAGAACTTTACTTTTTTGCCTAAATGAAAGCTTATTCTTGTAGCTGTTTAGTTGCTTATTCTGTTTCTTGTAACATTTAAGTATTTTACATACAGAAATAACTATTTTATGCAACTGTTACATGAAATATGGGACACAATTATTTCCTACAATCTCAGGATATTTGCCATTTTATTATTTTTGGTCAGGACACAACTGCCCAAGAAGGGACTGTCCCTCCCAAAGTGGGAAAGGTGGTAACCCTACTTACGTCTGCTTTATAGCACCTTAATCACCCTATATCCGACTGCCACTATGCGAATGTGAAAGGGATATATTCCCGATAATGCACATGGGAGACGTGCATCATGGTCAGGTGTTTAATCCCGGGTCGTAGGTTCTGCTGGACCGGCTGGAGGCTGAGCAGGGTTGTGGACAACTACTGCTCATACAACTTGTGTCCAGATGTCTACGGGACTGGACGTTGTGTTGTGACACCAACTCTAATCTTTAGAACAGATACTTATCCCATGAGGGATATCCAAACATTTTGGGACCGATAACCTCAATGTTTTTGGATTTATGAAAATGAGGTAGGGTTATACATGCAAGGGATAAATAGTTTGCAATCCTGAGACTGCCTAGGGTGAGACTGCCTACTAGATATGAGTAGGGGTGACTATGTGCAGATATGGCTGTGCCACGCTAGCAGTCCGAGTATGGGTGGTTTTGGTTGATGTTCAGGAAGGGAGGGTGGTGTGCTGTGGAGGGGATGATGGGTATTCAATTATGTATCCAGGTGTGTTGGGGTTGGATGGCTCAGTTCAGGCCAGACCATTATGTGGGTGTGTTCCGGTAATGTTTTTGTACATGTGTATCGCACATTTTAATGTTCATATGTTTGTGGGATTGTGTTCTACAGTATGGCCTGTCAGGTTGTATTGCAGATATGAATGTTTGTTCTTTGGTTTTCTTTCTGATTCACCCACTGCTCCCTCATACACCCCCAGTTCACCTATTGTGCATCCAACCCAGTCTCCCCTTGGCAAATTATTACATTACCCGTCACCTCCCACCCCCATATTCCACACACCCCATCCATCCCTTCTCTGGTTGATGGCCCATGGCATAGTCAACAGAACACATTGTGTACACTACATACCTCTGGTACCAATATGGTTGTGAGGACTACCCTAGCATTTCTGATCTTCCACATGCTGTACTTCACGCACATAGGTACACACAAATACTTATCTTTCATGACATGGTAGGTAGACCCGGGTAATACCCATTCATCTTTAGGCCATCCAGACAAGGACAACTTGGACCGTGAATGGGCAGATATTGAGCGAATGCTCTGACCATTGTTAGGGTTGCCACCTTTTCAAATGACCAAAATGGGACATTTTCGGGACACACATCAGATTTTACAGGCCAACATATGCCCACGGTCAGTACAAAGGATAGTACATTAGTTTTATGCCTAACTGAAAGCTTATTGTTGTAGCAGTTTAGTTGCTTATTCTGTTTCTTGTAACATTTAGGCATTTTACATATGGAAATAAGAATTGTATGGAACTATTACATAAAATATGGGGCATAATTATGTCCTACAATCGCAGGACATTTAACATTTAATATGGTTTTGTTATGGACACAACTGCCCAGAGGGGGACTGTCCCTCACAATGTGGGACAGGTGGTAACCCTACCCATTGGGCTAGGCTTAGTAAATGGCAGTGGCGTGCTAACACACTGCGTTTCGCTTCCACTTGATATAACTATCAACACTACAATGGAATACAGGCACGGGGTTTTAAATGTCATTTGTTCGACGGACGGGGACTAAATATTCAGCTGGGTGCCTTTGTGTTTACTTTTTATTTTGGTGTTCGCAAAACTGTCTTGTATGCTTTGCATGCATTTCAGTATCAACAGACAGGAGTGATTATTATTAGAGAAAGGCTGTACAAGTCATTATGTTAGGTTGTGCGTATGTAGCCGACATGTTCACGCCTCCGTGCAGCACTTAGACATGCCCCCTGCACTCATGCACGTTTCCTATGCATGTGGACATTGCGGCAGCATACCTTCATTAATATGCATGTGGTGCTGCTGCACCATCTCTACACCGCACGGTTGGCGCAAGGCTAATGCCGTCCTTGCGCCGAGCTTCATGAATCCCGGGGTATGTCTATGTAGGTATATCCTTCCTGGATTTAAGAGTTTGAGAATTTCTAATATTGTTCTTGATTAGTCAAAAATGTAAAAATATATTTCTTATGTACAAATATATTTCATATATCTGTCAACTCCAGCATACACCATCCCTCCTCCTTTGCAAGCCTTCATGATGCATATGTCAATATTATTCAGTTAATTTAGTGCTTTAAATTATTGTTCAGGCAAATTGTACTAACTTCTAAATGGCAGTCACTTTAACACTGCCTATTTTTGCTTTACATACTTTTTTAAAGACAGCTATATTTAGAGGTATTGAATATACTATTTTTACAGATGCTAGACTTATTGGCTGGTGTCACTGGAATAGAATTTAAATATTTAACTCAGATTTAATTTGTGGGTAAATAATTTTAATTCAGTCAGAGAACAACTAAGCTAGCTTTTTTCTGGCAGTAACAAAGGAAAAGCTATCTTTCAAAACCTGATTATGCTATAATGGAAAGGAACTTAAATTTAATGTCTGGAAATTGCCATTTGTTATCATTATTGCTGGGGGGATTATGAGGGTCTTCACTTTCTTCCATTTCTTCCTCTATTTTGACACTGATGCCAAAATGTTTCTCAGACTGTGTTGTAATTCCTTGGGTTCTAATGACAATGTGTACAACACCAGTTTGTTGTAAATCTAAGGAAGATTCCAAGTGTTCTTCCAACATGGACTCCAAATGTCGGTTTTGATTCCTCTCTGCTACTCCCACCAATCTCCAGGGTGCTAATTTATTACCTTAAAGAATTTACTGGCCTTCACCATTTCAGTTGTAGAGTGTCACTTTTGCCTTGTCAGAATCCTGATTTCAGGAATGGATGCTGATATTTGCTACTAGATACACTTTGTCTTGTGAATGCTTATTTCTTTTCATCTCAAACAAATTTCCTATGTTTCCTAGGAGAAATACGTATTTAATGTTTTTTTCCAACTTCACAACATTGCTGTCATATGTAGATTTAAAATGTGTGAACCATTATTCAATATTTTACCTCAAGACTTTTGCAGCACATTACTTAAATTATTAATAACAGCTTTGTTATGTCTGTGCAGAAAGGTCTCATCCTTTCTTATAAAAAATGTGAAGAATGTGATAAAAACTTCTTACAATTAATACTTTCTGTATCCCCTTTCCCTTTAGGCTCATAAACAAGTTATCCATTGTAGAGATTTTAGCTTCAATAAATTTTTCTCATTTTTTTTAAATTCAAGGATTTTACCACCACTTTTGCCAGCAAAAAAAAAATCTCCATTGACTTTAGTCAAGATTTTTTTCAACAAACTTTTTAGGAGTGTATCCTTCAAATTCTTCATCTTAACATAAGGTTCAGTTCCTGCATTATTTCTTCACAAGCGACCTTCTATATCTTCAGTTTTCTTTCAACTTTTTTAATAAACATCTTTATTAAATTACAACAAAAACAGTGACACGGGTACACATACATTAATATAAAAGAAAACAAACTGATATATATATGTGTGTGTGTGTGTGTGTGTGTGTGTGTGTGTGTGTGTGTGTGTGTGTATACACAAACATATGGATTTATATCATATCAAGTTTTGGAAACTCAAAATTCAAATGGTGTACACATACGTTAGAGTTTTCAAAAACTCAAATGTAAAAAGAAAAAAGTATATCTATATCTATCTATATATATATATATATATATATATATATATATATATATATATATATATATCTATATATATCTATATATATATATATATATATATATATATATATATTTATATATACATTTGTGCATGGTGGGCCAAGACCATATGTTTATGTTTTCCAAAACTCAAATTAAAAAAAAAAATATATATATATATATATATATATATATATATATATACAAATTATACATTTTTGCAGGGGGGCAAGCCCCCCTGCACTCTCTGCAAATTATACATACCAACTGTGAGATGACACTACAGTGGGGAAAAGGGTAAATCCTCTGATCCCCACTGTACTGCGATCTGCATAGAAATTCTTTAATGAGATCTTAGAGTTGGTATATATAATTTGCAAGGGGTGGGGGTGAATTTCAAGTTTCTAAAATGTTTTTCACAGAGAATACGCATTGTTCCTTTTTAACAATTTTCCTTCAACTTTTTGATTCTGTTTTGCAGCTTATTATATTCATTTTCACAGTTAAAGATGTGTTTCTCAGCAGTGCTAATTTTATCAGTTATGCACTGAATTTCTTTTTGTTAGCTCCAGATATGACTCTGTGCCTAGAAATAATATTGATATTTGAGTACAATTAGTTTTTGAAATAAATAGTCTTTAGAAAGTATAATTAATGAGCTAGTACATTTACTTTTATTTTTCCCTCTTCTGAGTCCTGGCTTCTTGACTTCTGTACTGTTCTCATTGCATGGTTGTTTTGGTGCTGCTCTTTTTTTTTAGTAGGTGGTAGAATGGGAGTAGGCTTGGCTCATCTGATGGAAGAGTTATTAGTGGTTAATGTCTTAAATGCAATGGCTTAGTATTGTAGCCAGTTATACAATTTAAACTTCATAACACTATTAATTTAATTGTGACCACTGAATTCAGTAGTTAGAGGTATGATCATAGCTTCGGAAGTAGTTGCCATTGCTATGGAGATAATTATATTTATTTAAGGGGCTGCACAGGCCACAGCCCCCAGTATTTGTTACACATGTAGAAACTTTTCACCAGACATTTATTAGTCTATCAGGCTCAGCCAAATATGCTTCATGCAAGTTATCGTTGATCAGATTTAGCTTAAATTGTTTCTTCCACACAGATCCTCGTGGTGGCCTGCAGAGTGATCCAAGCAGCAGAGAGCTAAAAGAGTGACTTTCTACCAGATATAAGTATTTTTGTGGCTTTCCCACTGTTATTAAGCTAGCGACTGCATTTCGCCTGTTTTACTGCTACTTTAAGTGATTTCTGCATTTTACACTGTTTATTGCACTTTAAGTTACTAATTGTTGCAAATTGTTTCTGTAGGCTACACACTAAAGTGCGCTAGCCGATTTACAGCATTTATAGCATTTACTGTCTGTTTTTTTCCTTGTCTCTGTAATAAAACAAAAAATCTCTTGTTTTCCCGCCTTACTGAACTAGAGTAGTCCAGTTTCAGAGTTGCTGATCCCTGGGCTTTGTTTTTAGTTCCTGTTACTGATCCATTGCCTTATTAGGGAGGAGGAAGTTTCTTTGCTTACCAGTGGGAGTGGGAAGCACTGAGCAGCCTTTCTGTCCGATTTGGTGAAGCTTCAGCCAGAAACTAGTAGTCCATTGGTCGTTTTGGGCCAATTCCTAGCTCCTTTCAGCGCCCTGCTATAAAACACGCTAAACACACGTTTTCCAGCTTGTACCAACTCAGCACAGATCCTCGTGGTGGCCTGCAGAGTGATCCAAGCAGCAGAGAGCTAAAAGAGTGACTTTCTACCAGATATAAGTATTTTTGTGGCTTTCCCACTGTTATTAAGCTAGCGACTGCATTTCGCCTGTTTTACTGCTACTTTAAGTGATTTCTGCATTTTACACTGTTTATTGCACTTTAAGTTACTAATTGTTGCAAATTGTTTCTGTAGGCTACACACTAAAGTGCGCTAGCCGATTTACAGCATTTATAGCATTTACTGTCTGTTTTTTCCTTGTCTCTGTAATAAAACAAAAAAATCTCTTGTTTTCCTGCCTTACTGAACTAGAGTAGTCCAGTTTCAGAGTTGCTGATCCCTGGGCTTTGTTTTTAGTTCCTGTTACTGATCCATTGCCTTATTAGGGAGGAGGGAAGTTTCTTTGCTTACCAGTGGGAGTGGGAAGCACTGAGCAGCCTTTCTGTCCGATTTGGTGAAGTTTCAGCCAGAAACTAGTAGTCCATTGGTTGTTTTGGGCCAATTCTAGCTCCTTTCAGCCCCTGCTATAAAACACGCTAAACACGCGTTTTCCAGCTTGTACCAACTCAGCACAGATCCTCGTGGTGGCCTGCAGAGTGATCCAAGCAGCAGAGAGCTAAAAGAGTGACTTTCTACCAGATATAAGTATTTTTTGTGGCTTTCCCACTGTTATTTAAGCTAGCAACTGCATTTCGCCTGTTTTATTGCTACTTTAAGTGATTTCTGCATTTTACACTGTTTATTGCACTTTAAGTTACTAATTGTTGCAAATTGTTTCTGTAGGCTACACACTAAAGTGCGCTAGCCGATTTACAGCAATTACTGTCTGTTTTTTTCCTTGTCTCTGTAATAAAACAAAAAAAAATCTCTTGTTTTCCCGCCTTACTGAACTAGAGTAGTCCAGTTTCAGAGTTGCTGATCCCTGGGCTTTGTTTTTAGTTCCTGTTACTGATCCATTGCCTTATTAGGAAGGAGGGAAGTTTCTTTGCTTACCAGTGGGAGTGGGAAGCACTGAGCGGCCTTTTTGTCTGATTTGGTGAAGTTTCAGCCAGAAACTAGTAGTCCATTGGTCGTTTTGGGCCAATTCCTAGCTCCCTTCAGCCCCCTGCTATAAAACACGCTAAACGGCAGAAGCTGATTTAGCTGAGTTACCACTGTTGCACACAAGAGCAGCGGCGGTTAAACAAGGTTAAACTATTTGGGCCATCTAAATTCCACTCTTCCAATTTTCCCTTAAAACTACCTTCCTCGAGCTGTACTGCTGATCTAACCAGCATATCCTATAACTGAAAAGTTCATCTCTACTTGATTCCCAAGTAGACTATTCTCTATCTGTAAAGCCTAGCACTTACTCCTACAGTACTTGCACCTTGATAAAGCACTCTTATTATAGATAGTACCCCACCAGCCTAAAACCCACTTCCCCGGAGTCCTTTGAAAGTCTCTTTATCTACTACTTCTAGTATGTCGAGGGATCAGTTGCTAGTGTCCTCTCCAGCTCAACTGGTGAACCTGGGAATATTGAGGCAATGTTACAACTGCCTCATGTACACAGACAATCCTCTCCTTCTCCCACAAAACACAAATACATGCGAGAGATGCAACTATACGGCCAAACTGGAGGCTGAGCTCTCTCAACATAGGACTGGCAAGACCAGACAGGAGGAGAAGGTAACCACACACAATACATACCCAGTCACACATGGTACCATCACAACTTCAAATCATACACATACTCACACAAAGACATACTCGGAGGCTCTGATCAAAAATTTACCAAAACAGCAGAGGCCACCAAAGCAGACACCCAAACAACTACCACCTCACGACCCAACACATGCAACACATAGACCACACAGTCAGAGTGTCAAACAGTCACAGCCCTTAAGGCCAAACAAAATGCCAGACACACTTGTCATTGGTGATTCCATAGTCAGACACACTGACGTCCCGCTCACCAGACTGAGTAAAGAGAAGGTCACAGTAAGCTGCCTGTCAGGCGCTAGAATCCGCCACATAACGCAAGCACTCAGGTCTCTCAACAGCAGGTACAAGCACGACTCAGTCATTGTCCACGCTGGTGTCAACGACCTGAGACGTACCTCCTTGGACTACATGAAAAGGGACATCGAGGAGCTCTCTGATTATGTAGCCCAGGCAGGTATGACCCTGACCTTGAGCAGTATCCTACCTTCACCTAGAATGATGCCACAATACAGTGATAAGATGATCAGCTTTAATAATTGGCTTAAATTCTGGTGTCATTCAAAGGGGATCCAATGTCTGTCTGCCTGGGATGACATGCTGGACAAGCCACGCTGCTTCGCAAGGGACGGCTTGCACCTGTCACCCCTGGGCTTCCGGATATTGGCAAAGGCTCTTGCCACCCCATAGTGCCTTTTTAGGCAAGGCTCAAATTCTAAACCTACCACCCTAGAACACCAAAAGGAAAAAAACTAAGGGTAATGCTGCTCAATGCCAGAAGTCTCAATCTCAAGATGCACGCACTCGAGGCCCTTCTCAATATGGAGAACATCGATGTCTGTGCTGTGACAGAAACCTGGTTCAAGGCTCCTGAGAGCACCCCAGCACTAACAGGTTTCACTTCATATCATGCGTTCCGGCCCCAAAATCCGGACAACACCAAGAAAGGAGGGGTGTCCATATTCATAAAGGACACCCACACCTCAAGGTTGGTGGCAACGCATGATGCATCGGAGACCATCCAGGTGCAATTAACCATAGGCAAGACTGCTCTGCAATTTGTAGCATGTTACAGGCCACCCTCTCAAACTCAGGAACCTCACATGGCCTTCCTGAAAACATTGGAGGGATAAATGTATCTCCAAACACCATCATACTAGGTGACTTTAACTACCCTAATATAGACTGGGAACACTACTCAAGCCCGAACACTCTAACCCAAAGATTCCTGGAGTTCATAAACTCAAATGCCATGGAACAACTAGTCACCATCCCCACAAGAGGAGAAAACATACTTGATCTCATCATCACGAACATGGGATCAAAATGTTCAACACCGGAAGTATACCCCTCACTGGTGAGATCAGATCATAAACTAATCTCGCTGGAGGTCCTCATCCCGCCCCACCTGAAACAAAAAGACCACAGTGAAAAACTTCTCAAAAGCCGATTTCACACTTCTAAAACTAGTGTGGTCTCCTTTAAGGCCCCTGAGCCAGTGGTAAACATTACTCAAACCGCTGAATCACTTACAAATGCCTTCTACCAGCACCTACAGGACTGCATGGATCAGGCAATCCCAAACAAAACTAAGACTCTCTGTACCAAAGGCAAGCGTCCAGTCTGGTGGACCCCAGCCATAAACAAGCTCTACAACAAAAGGAGGAAGCTACTACAAGATAGAGCAAAATCCTTGAAAGGTAAGACACCTTTGATCATTATAAGTAAAAACTAAGAGCTCTCATAAAATCATCCAAGGCAAATTTTGAGAGAAAAATCGCCAAGGACTCTAAAGAGAATCATAAGGCCTTCTTTAGCTATGTTAGAAACCTAGGAGGAAACTCCCAGATATGCTCAGAATTAGTTCAAAATGATGTGAAAATTACTGAACCTACACACATTGCCAACATACTGGCTGTCAGGTTCAGTGCAAACTTCTCTCCTCCCCAAAAGGAGAGATATCTATTCCAGAGGATTGTAGCCCCCAAACATCTCCAACGCCCAGGTGAGAACTGCCTCACTAAGGCAAAAACACAGCATCCATGGGACGGATGGTGTCCCCGGCTGTGTGCTTCATGAACTCAATGAGGAATTAAACCCACAGTTAGGACAGCTGTTTAATCTTAGCCTCACCTCAGGATACGTACCCAAGGAGTGGCGCACGGCGACTGTGGTCCCACTTCATAAGGGCGGTGCCTCCACAGACCCTGGAAATTACCGCCCCATTAGCTTGACAAGCCTTATCTGCAAAGCCATGGAGAGGATCATAATGGAACTCATAAATAAAGACATAGGGAACTTGCAGACTTTGGATCCAACTCAGTTTGGCTTTGTCAAAGGCAGATCCTGCCTCTTAAACTTGGTTGACTTTTTCGAGACAGTCACCAAGGCCATTGATGAGGGAAAGGCAGTCCATACAGCCTACCTCGACCTGGCAAAGGCCTTCGACACAATACCCCACTCAGGTATCATCGAAAAACTCATCAGCTTGAATGTAAACCCATACATCACAAGATGGGTTGCAAACTGGCTAAGTGACAGAACCCACAGGGTCAGAGTTGCTGGAGCCATGTCAGACTCAAAGCCTGTCACAAGTGGTGTCCCACAGGGCTCAGTCCTGGGTCCACTCTTGTTCGGCATCTACTTTTCTGAAGTACAAGCAAACACAGGAGGGTTATGGCTGACAAAGTTTGCAGATGACTGCAAACTGGGCGCCATAGTCGAAAACACATCTGACACAGATATCCTCCAGAAGGGCCTCACAGAAATGGATAACTGGTGCCAGAGCCATGGCCTGAAGTTAAACGCCAAAAATGCATAGTCATACCCTTTGGGAAAAACAAGGCTACCCCTAGCTACCATATAGGTGGCAATCCACTGAGCACAGAAAAGTCATCAGAGATCTGGGGACCCAGGTTGACAGTAGCCTTCGTTTGACACTCATGTTGCTAAAGTAGTTAGGAAAACCTTCTATATCACCCACCTGATCATGAAGGGATTCACATCTAGATCAAGGGAGGTCATCGTCCCCTGTACTCATCACTTATTAGACCTATGATTGAGTACAATGCCCGTTCGAATGTATCTGACCAGACACCTGCTGCAGCTTGAAAGGCCCCAAAAGTTCCTCACCAAAAGGATAAAGGGTCTCAAAAATATGTCTTATGCTGCCCGACTGAAAGAACTCCAGCTCTATTCAGTCTCATACCGCTTGCTCAGAGGTGACCTGTGCCTGACATATAAGGCCATGTCAAACCCAGATTTGATGAATATGCTTCACCTCAAAAATCTAGATCCCTCAGAACCACAAGGGCGGAGACTTAAACCTTGACACGGTTATAAATAGAACGTGCTGGAGGGACAGATTCATCACCCAGAGACTCCCTATGCTGTGGAACAAAATCCCGGTACATGTGAGGCAGAGCACCTCTCTGGTCTTGTTCAAGAGGAATCTTGACCAATGGATGGGAGATTGCAGATATACCCCAGGGATTACTTCAGCGTCACTGCTTGACAGAGGCACAGCAAAATGATAGGCATAGTTTTTATTCAAACTAAAGGGGTGGCGAAAGCCACATAACTATGGGCTAGGCTTATAAATGCCCTTGGGCAGATAGCCTAGTATGAACCTATGAACCTATGAACCTATGAACCTATGAGATAGCCAGTAATTTTTTAATATAATTTGTATTTTCAGTATTTCAACACTGAAGATGGTTGAGGTAGTTATATTAGTTAAGGAGTCAGTGAGTCTGGCATGTTGTGGCTTGCAAGGCCTGACACTGGAGCCTGAACTCAATGGCATGTTCAGGCAAGGTCCACCAGCCGTAGGGAGAGAATGGAGGTATTGCGCCTCACTGGAACACAGTAGCCAACTTCAGGCAGGATTAGTGCAGTACCCATAAGGAGGGAGTGTGATGTGGGAATGGGTGGAACTGCAGCTTATGTTTTTAGGAAGCAATCAAGAGAAGGAGCTTAGTTTTAGGTGGAGGGAAGGTTTAGGGTTTAGGAGTGATGGGAAAATTAGGTTTAGGGAGCAGGAAAGGGTTTAGGTCAAGAGAGCAGGAAGGGAGTTTTAGATTTAGGGACTGGGAAGGGAGTTTTAGGTTTAGGAAGCAGGAGAAAAGTTTTAGTGCTAGGGATCTATGCAGACTTTAGGTGTAGAGAGGGGGAAGGGACTTTTAATTTTAGGGAGCAGGAGGAGAATTTAATGATAAGTAACCAGAGTGGAGTTTTAGGATTTGGGAGTGATCAGGGACATTAGGTTTAGAGATGGAGGAGTGCAGTTTTAGGTTTAGGGAATATTCATGGAATCTAGGGTTGGGGGACTGTTTGGTTAGGGTTAGGGACTGGGTGGGAGTTTTAGGGTTAGAGTTAGGGTTATGGCAAGGCTATGTAGTTCAATAGGTTTGTTTGGTGGTAGGACAAGGTAATTTGCTAGGCTCAGGCTAGTGGGAATTATGGGTTTTCCAATTAGAACAAGTGACAGTGACAAAATGTATCACAAGCTACTAGCTCATAACTATATGTAGTAGACCCAATACTTAGGAGACTAATTCCTTACTTATATTTTATGTATTGCAGAGGCGATAAAAGATAGTACTTAAGGCATGCACATTTTAAACACAAAATAGAGACAAGTACATATAATATGTTTGTGTGCCATTACTAAGAAACATCCATACTTTTCTGACTTCTCAGCCCCTTGTGTTTAATCTACCCTAAGATTAATATACATTGACAAACTAACAGCATCTCAGGTTACTCAGAATTTCTCTGGAAGACATGATGCAGTATTTGTTTTCATACTGCAACAGCTTCTTAAGTGGATAGACATTTTTAGATGGGGCTCCTGGTCAAGATCCAAGTTCTTCCAACTGTTATTAAACTTTACGTGTGTTTGGTACTACACAGGATGTTGTGAAATATGCACATAAGCACTCATCATACAATGCCAGGCCATCTCGTTTGTGCAGTTTGTGTGCAAGTAAAACACTACTCAGACAGAATCCTCATCAAATAAGTTTGGTGACTGGCACCTAGAGGTTCAGGAAAGGACTTGTTTAAGTACATTATCTCACAGCTACTTAAGAGTCTAGTAACCCCAAAAGCATTAATTGTGCCTGTGATTTACCTTTTAGGTAATAGCACATATCTTAAGTGGCAACTAGTGTGACTTTTTAGTATGAGAAATGTTTTCAGCTTTTGAAAACTTATACACAAAACAGTAACATATATTTTATTTTAGGGACCATAATGCTATTTGACAGAAGATAGTTCTGCAGAGATGGGCATAAATGTTACTGTTCATATGTAGACAGTGACACACACTCATAGGTGCATCAAGTTTGGAATTTGTTTTAATTTTAATATAACAAAAATCTGGTTGTACAATGGAGCATAACATGAATTTATGGGAAAATGTTATGATTGATGGTGTGTTTGAACTGATGCATGAGATGCTTAAACTCAGCCATAAAATGTAATAATTACACTACATTAAAGTTGTTCCTCCCTTGCATTTCTGATTAATGCATTCATAAAATGGCCAAATGAAATCAGTAATGAACTACAAATACCATGGTAGATAAGTTAGTGTTCTTTGAACTTTTTATATCCTCCATTTCTTTTGCAGTTTTGTCAATGGAGTTAAGTTTTATAATACAGGATTTACAGGTTTTTAGTTTTTATTGTCAAGTTTATCATTTACTAGCCTTCAAAAAAGCTTAAATGCCATAACTGCATGTTGATATTTTATACTTCCTATAAATACATTTTTTGAAGGAGTTAATTAATTTCTTATTCTGAGTATAGGTTCTATTATGAAACGCCAGTTTTCTGAAAGTCAACCTGCTGAAAGAACAAAAAAAAAAAAAAAAAATACACCTGAAACTCAAAAGGGCAAAAAAAATAATTTTTACTTGTTTTTTTTTGCGTGGTGGGAGCATGCAAATCCCTCTGCACTCCTTAAACTTATAAATGCCAACTCCTTGGTTGCACTAACTCAAAGAAGGAAAAACCTCTCTAAACAAGTGAATCAGTGTCAGCTCATGCTTAAAATCTGCACCACCAGTGATTTCCTATGAGAAACAGCATTTGAAGTTATCCCGTTCATCATTTTTTTCTTTATGGTACTGATGCTTGTGCAATTTCATCACAAGAAACTGCAGGAGAGCCATGAGTATAAATGCATGAATATTCCACACTGTTGGAAGAGGATGAGTAATGTATCTGTCATTTTTTTCTGTTACTGATGTTTATTTTTGGTATTAGATTCACCATTCTGCCGATTCTGGTGTTAGGTTCCCTAATCATATATTCAAGGTATTGTCTAGGCATTGATTATCAAGCAGACCCATGTCAGATGTTGCCTTGTAGACACCTCTAAGTTACCCATATGAAACTGATAATGATATTTCTGAAGCCTTTTTGAATAGTTAAAAATTGTCCAAGTCTATGATTATCCAGTAAAGCATCATTGGACAATTTCAAGTTTTAAAGGTGGTATTTTCAAAGGCTGCGGATTTTGTCTGCCTTGTGGTTTCTTGAGGACTGCTCCTTCAGAATTCACTTGTCCATCTTCTTAGAGTGAAAACAAAGAATGTGATTGCCGAACACTATTTTGGGTGTTCCGCTCATCTCTACTGTTGTGTGACTATGGCATTAGTATATATACATTCAGAGAGCTATAGCGTGCTTGCTTACCATTTGAGGGTGCAGTGGGCTTAATCCCGTTAAAAGCACTTTTTTCTTGGTTTATATACTTTTTTTTATCTGTGCCATTGGAGTACAGGTTATTTTGGTGTTGTAGTGAGTTTTGATTGCAGAAGTTATTTTCCAGCAATCAACTCCCAATCTTACTTAGCAGAAGTACAAAATTCAATGTTATGTTAAAATAATAGCCTTCAGGACTCCTTCATTATAACTCTGTAGAAAGTGATAGACAACATCCGAAGCTCTTTAACCCAGGTGTCTCTAATAATGTCATGAACTTTAGCTTTGACCTAGGAATTGACCAGGTATCATACAAAGAAGTTCACATGCTAGCTAAAAATTATAGTGTGCGCCCATGTGTGTGTGTGTGTGTGTGTGTGTGTGTGTGTGTGTGTGTGTGTGTGTGTGTGTGTGTGTGTGTGTGTGTGTGTGTGTCTGTGTGTGGGTATAGATGTGTGTGTGTGTGTGTGTGTGTGTGTGTGTGTGTGTGTGTGTGTGTGTGTGTGTGTGTGTGTGTGTGTGTGTGTGTGTGTGTGTGTGTGTGTGTGTGTGTGTGTGTGCGTGTGTGTGTGTGTGCGTGTGTGTGTGTGCGTGTGCGTGTGCGTGTGTGTGTGTGTGTGTGTGTGTGTGTGTGTGTGTGTGTGTGTGTGTGTGTGTGTGTGTACTTCTGCTCTGCAACAAGTACATTAGATACTTTTTGTTTCCCATTCAGTCATTTTTCACTCCTCGTATGCATTTAGTGCTTGACAGCAGTTTTTGAAGCAGTTCTTTATAAACTATCTCACCAATGATCATCCATGGAACCAAACTGGAAATTTTACTTTACTAGAAATAATGCCATTCAAAATGCAGTACCTCCTATCAAACTATGAAATACCTACCCATCCATGCACCCATCCATCCATCCATCCACCCACTCATCCTTCCATCCATCCATCCATCCATCCATCCATCCATCCATCCATCCATCCATCCACCCACTCATCCTTCCATCCATCCACCCACTCATCCTTCCATCCATCCATCCATCCATCCATCCATCCATCCATCCATCCATCCATCCATCCATCCATCCGTCCATCCATCCATCCATCCACCCACTCATCCTTCCATCCATCCATCCATCCATCCATCCATCCATCCATCCATCCATCCATCCATCCATCCATCCATCCATCCATCCATTTTCTAAACCATTTGTCCTTTTACATTCATAGTGGTTAGACTAGGATGAAGACATGGAAAGTGACTGAAGAGAAAACACAAGAGTTCAAGAAATACTTAGGGCTTTAATGCCTGAGGAAGAAGAGGGAATAAATGGAGTTGAAGAAGAATGGCAATCCCTCAAAGCAGCATGTGTGAGGACTACGGAACAGATATGCAGCCAAACCAGGTATGGAAATAAAGCACTGAAGGAGAGCTGGAGGTGGAATAAAGAAGTCCGGGAGGAATTAATCAAAAGAAAGAAGAAGGACTGTAGGAAAATGTAGGAGATTGAAAAGATGGTCCAGGCTAAGAAGGAATATTGGTTGGCTAGCAAAGATGCTAATAGAGCAGTTTCATAGCAAAGAAAATGCACCAGAGATACTCTTCCAGCATGTGGAAAGTGACTCAGCAGATAACATAAAGAAACTATAATAGTGTGGTAGGTACAGCCAGAAAAATAAAAAAGATAGTCATCAGACACCATTCATAAGGAATATCAGCAACAACCAGTCCAGAAGATATCAAAGGAAGATGGAAGGAGTACTTCCTGCAGCTTCTGAATGAAGATAACACCACAGATGCTGTACTGCCCAAGGTACAGCCTACAATGAAAGAAGAAGCAGAACCACACTAGAAGAAGTAAGAAATCACTAAAGAAAAGGAAGTCAGGCAAAGTAGCAGGTTCAGATGAGGTCACACCAGATATGATCAAGATGTTGGGTGAGTTAGTAGAGAAATTACTCCAGGGGGTATTGCTCCAGAGGGTATTGTTAGCAATATCAAAAGAGAGGTGCATCCCAGATGACTGGAGAATAAGCATTCTAGTGTCAGTATACAGGAACAAAGAAGACATTCACAGTTGTGGATAGTATAGAGGTATCAAACTCCTATCACACTCTATGCAAGTTCTGGATAGGGTGACTGATAAATGAATACTCAGTTTTTTAATTTCTAAAAATCTTTTGGGTTTCTAATACCATGATGGGAATGGGCTCTATTCCTAGGTCAAAGCTAAAGTTCATGACATTAGTATTGTTTCAATCTTAGATGTCAGCCAGAAGTGCTCTTTGCAGCAACCACAATCTTCCCAGTAATAACTCTTATAATTTGAATGGAGTTACATGTATTGGTAACATATCTAAATACGACTGTAGAATCTTTTTTAGAAGACTCACTGCTCCTACTACTATTGGAACTGTCTGGGTATCTTTTATCCACATTGTTCTCATTTCTGCCTACAAATCCAGATATTTTGTGACTCAGCATAGTAGAAAGTAAGATGGAGTGATAAGTATTTTGGATTCAGATGAGGATGCATCACAACTAACCTGATGTTTGCAGTGAAGCAAATAGTTGAGAAGAAGCTAGAGATGAGGAATGAGTCCTAGACTTGGAAAAGGCATACAGCAAGGCCCAAAAAAGTTGATTGGGCAGTCCTGTGATAATTTGAAGTCTTAGAAACATTGGTATAATTAGTGCAAGCTACATACATGGACCCAATAACTCAAGTATGAACAGTGCTTGGGCTCACAATGGGGTTCCCAGTTGGAGAGGGTGTGCATCAAAGTTCAGCTCTGAACCCACTGCTGTTCATATTGGTGATGGACTACATTAGCAATAAGGTCAGAGGGGATATAGCAATAAAGCTGCTGTATGCAGACAATGTAGCATTACAGACAGACTCCGAACAACAGCTTAAAAAAATAACGGGAATGCAAAACTGAAGGCGCATAGGATGAAACTGAGTACAGATAAGACAGTTGTAATAGTAACAAATGGGGGAAATCAGAAGAAGATGAAAACTGAGGTAGAAGGAAAAACAGTGGAAGAGATTAATAACATCAAGCATCTGAAAGTGGGGTTGGGGGGAAGGGAAGTCTGAATAAGGAGGTTAAAGCTAGAATCAGAGGGTCGGCAGCCAATTGGCATAGAGTGTTAGGGATAGTTTGTGATAGAAGAATGTCAAAGAAGCTGAAAAGTAAGATGAACAAAACAATGGTGCAACCAGTACTACTGTATAGGTTCATAGGTTCATAGGTTCATAGGTTCATACTAGGCTATCTGCCCGAGGGCATTTACAAGCCTAGCCCATCGTTTTGTGGCTTACGCCACCCCTTTAGTATGGGGAACTATACCCATTATTTTGCTGTGCCTCTGTCGAGCAGTGACACTGAGGTAATCCCTGGGGTATATCTGCGATCTCCCATCCATTGGTCAAGATTTCTCTTGAACAAGGCCAGCAAGGTGCTCTGCCTCACATGTACCGGGATTTTGTTCCACAGCATAGGGAGTCTTTGGGTGATGAATCTATCCCTCCAGCACGTCCTATTAATAGCCGTGTCAAGGTTTAAGTCTCCCGCCCTTGTGGCTCTGATGGATCTAGATTTTTGAGGTGAAGCATATTCATCAAATCTGGGTTTGACATGGCCTTGTATGTTCGGCAAAGGTCACCTCTGAGCAAGCGGTGCGACTGAATAGAGCTGGAGTTCTTTCAGTCGGGCAGCATAGGACAGATTTTGAGACCCTTTATCCTTTTGGTGAGGAACTTTTGTGGCCTCTCCAGCTGCTGCAAGTGTCGGGTCAGATACATTCCGAATGGGGCATTGTACTCAATCATTGGTCTGATGAGTGATGAGTAAAGGGAGACTATGACCTCCCTTGATCTAGATGAGAATCCCTTCATGATAAGGTGGGCAATGTAGAAGGTCTTCCTAACTACTTTAGCTACATGGGTGTCGAATGACAGACTACTATCAACCTGGGTCCCCAGGTCCCTGATAACTTCTTCTGTGCTCAGTGGATTGCCACCTATTTGGTAGCTAGGGGTAACCTTGTTTTTCCCGAAGGGTATGACTATGCATTTTTTGGCATTTAAATTTAGGCCGTGGCTCTGGCACCAGTTATCCGTTTCTGTGAGACCCTTCTGAAGGATATCTGTGTCAGATGTGTTTTCTACTATGGCCCAGTTTGCAGTCATCTGCAAACTTTGTCAGCCATAACCCTCCTGTGTTTGCTTGTACTTCAGAAAAGTAGATGCCAAACAAGAGTGGGCCCAGGACTGAGCCCTGTGGGACAGCACTTGTGACAGGCTTTGAGTCTGACATGGCGCCAGCAACTCTGACCCTGTGGGTTCTGTCACTCAGCCAGTTTGCAACCCATCTTGTGATGTATGGGTTGACATTTAAGCTGATGAGTTTTTCAATGATACCCGAGTGGGGTATTGTATCGAAGGCCTTAGCCAGATCGAGGTAGGCTGTATGGACTGCCTTTCCCTCATCAATGGCTTTGGTGACTGTTTCGAAAAAGTCAACCAAGTTTAAAAGGCATGATCTGCCTTTGACAAAGCCAAACTGGGTTGGATCCAAAGTCTGCAAATTCCCTATGTCTTTATTTATGAGGTCCATTATGATCCTCTCCATGGCTTTGCAGATAAGGCTTGTCAAGCTAATGGGCGGTAATTTCCAGGGTCGGTGGAGGCACCGCCTTTGTGAAGTGGTACCACAGTTGCAGTGCGCCACTCCCTGGGTACGTATCCAGAGGTAAGACTTTGATTAAACAGCTGTCCTAGCTGTGGGTTTAATTCCTCCTTGAGTTCATGGAGCACACAGCCGGGGACACCATCAGTTCCCATGGATGCTGTGTTTTTTGCTTTGGAGAGAGCAGTTCTCACTTGGGCGCTGGAGATGTTTGGGGCGCTGCAATCATTTGGTATAGATATCTCTCCTTTTGGGGGGGAGAAGTTTGCACTGAACCTGTCAGCCAGTATGTTGGCAATGTCTGTAGGATCAGTAATCTTCACATCATTTTGAACTAGCTCTGAGCATATCTGGGAGTTTCCTCCCAGGTTTCTAACATAGCTAAAGAAGGCCTTATGATTGTCTTTTGAGTCTTTAGCTATTTTTCTCTCGAAATTTGCTTTGGATGATTTTATGAGAGCTCTTAGTTTTTTACTTATAGTGATCAAGGGTGTCTTACCTTTTAAGGATTTTGCTCTATCTTGTAGTAGCTTCCTCCTTTTGTTGTAGAGTTTGTTTATGGCTGGGGTCCACCAGACTGGACGCTTGCCTTTGGTACAAAGAGTCTTTGTTATGCTTGGGATTGCCTTATCCATGCAGTCCTGCAGGTGCTGGTAGAAGGCATTTGTAAGTGATTCAGCGGCTTGAGTACTGTTTTCCGCTGGCTCGGGGGCCTTAAAGGAGACCACACTAGTCTTTAGAAGTGTGAAGTCGGCTTTTGTGAAGTTCTTTACTGTGGTCTTTTTTATTTCAGGTGGGGGTGGGATGAGGACCTCCAGCGAGATTAGTTTGTGGTCTGATCTCACCAGTGAGGGGTACACCTCCGGTGTTGAACATTGTGCTCCCATGTTCGTGATGATGAGATCAAGTATGTTATCTCCTCTTGTGGGGATGGTGACTAGTTGTTCCATGGCATTTGAGTTTATGAATTCCAGGAACTTTTGGGCTAGGGTGTTTGGGCTTGAGTAGTGTTCCCAGTCTATATTAGGGTAATTGAAGTCACCTAGTATGATGGTGTTTGGTGATACATTTATACTACTCTGTGTAATGAAGGCAGAACAGTTGATAAAGCTAGTGGAGATGGAGATGAAGTGCCTGAAACAAGTGCTAGAATGCATATTGTAGAACAGACGAAAACATGAGGGTATCAGAGTAGAAGCCCAAGTAGCTGCAGTTGCAGAGAATGTCAAAGATAGCAGATAAGGTAGTTCAGGCACATGTACAGGAAAGCAGAAGACAGTCTTGTGACAAAGACTTGTGACAGACAGGAAGAAGGCAAGAGGAAATGATGGTATCCAAAAAAGTGCTGGATGGATTGTGTGAGAGAAGACCTGCGACAGTCAGGCATGACTATCAAAGAAGGTGGGAGAGTGGCACTGAAATGAGAGAGATGGCAACAGTTGATGTGACACCCCAACCCCATATAGAAAATTGGAAAAAGGGAGTTGATGATGATGATGATGATGGTGATGATGATGATGATGATTGATGATGATGATGATGATGAACATGTGAGATTCCTCGGTGTTCTAAATGGTCTTCCTATTAGCAAACACTCCCTTATTTTGGGTGACTTTAACTACCCTTCAATAAACAGGGACACCTATACCTCCAATGTACGATACTGCCAAATATTCCTAGACTCAGTAAAAAAAATTCACTTGAATGGCTAGTAAATACATCTAGTAGATGGCACAGCGTTCTTGACCTGATTCTTACAAATATGGCTGCCTCTTGCTCTAATTCTCTGATATCTCCTTCCATAGTGAACTCTGACTATAAACCTCTTATCTTCTCCTTTAAATTTTTAAAAGTTCCAGCAGCAAACATCACCGAATTTAAGGACTACAAATATCTCAACGTCAAAAAACTATGTGACAAAATATCAAACTTCACTTATGACTGCAACTCTCTGGATCTTAACAAATCAACAAGCTTCATTAAGGAATTCTACACCCATTTAGAAAAAAGTATGCTGCTAGCAGTCCCTAGCAGAATCAAGTACAATGGGAAATTCAAAAATAAACCACCCTGTGGTCCAGGGGTGGCCCGTGCTATTGGACTGCTGGACTGCAGCCCCCTCAACTGTAAAAGAAAGAAAAAATAAAGAAATAAAAAGAAAAAAAAATTAATAAAATCGCGGACTTTCGCACATGAGCACTAGTCCGGACTGCTGCTGAGACAGTCTGGAGCATGCACAGATTGTCTCAGCAGCAGTCCTGACTGGGAAACATGAAGAACGGAGCTCCCAGAAGTCTATGCAGTTTTAAACTGCATAGACTGTCCTGGAACTCGCTGGAAAAATGCATCGGGGTCAGATTGCAATGTCAGCAGTCTGGAATTCGTCGGGGGAAGATCTCACAACGGGCGGGTATTTGCACGGGTTTCGTAGCTTACTCGGGATTTATGGTGGTTTGCTACAGGGATTTGGAAGATCTACTGCAGGTAAGTGTGCGGACAGGGATTTGGATGTATGGTGGTTTGCTTTGCTACAAGGTGTGTGTGTGTGTGTGTGTGTGTGTGTGTGTGTGTGTGTGTGTGTGTGTGGTGCACTATACTGGTGGTTAGACTCATGGTGGTGTGGTAGGGAATACCTCAGGCTTGAACCCTGTACCTTGTATGCAGGTGTTAAAGACCTGAATTCCCTACCCACCACCATTTGTAAACAAATTGCAGATTTTTGCCTCATATTTGATCTGATCTGTTCCTCATAATATCTGTGGTTTGTAAATATTGCAATGCTTGATATTTGATGGTGCAGTGGTAGCATTGTTGCCTCACAGCTAGAGGTTATCAGGTTTGATTCTTGGCTGGGGTGCCATCTTTGTGGAGGTCTGTATCTTCTCCCTGTGTTTGTGTGGGTTTGCTTTTGTGTCCTCCCATGTTACAAAGACATGTCTGCATTATTTCTTCCTGGGCCTCTGCTGAAAATTGTTTTTTTGTTCCAAGTCAGACTGTCCTGATTAACAAATGATAAATAAAACTGACAGGCATTTCAGACTTCAGGTTTCTGAATGTTGAATTCCTTACATATTTGATGGTGCAGTGGCAGTATTGTTGCCTCACAGCTATATGTTTTCTGGTTTGATTCTTGGCTGGGGTGCTTTCTGTGTGGAGTCTGCATCTTATCCCTGTGTTTGTGTGGATTTGCTCTGGTGTCCTGCCATTTTACAAAGACATGTATCTACAGTATTTCTCCCTGGGCCTCTGCTGAAAATTGTTTTGGTTCCGTCAGAAGTAAAATTGACAGGCATTTGAATTTCAGACTTCATATTCTTCAGAAAATACATAGTAAAACAACTTTTTATTCTAGCAATAAATATATAGTAACACAACCTTTTATTATAGCAATTTTCTAAGTTTATAAGATGACTATTTGAAATGTGTCCTTATTTTTGGGACTGTATTACCCTGTTATTGGCTTTGTCCAGGTTTTTTGTGCTAAGGTTGACAGCTATGGCAAGAACTGAATTCACTGAATATGTTTGTGGGCTGTATTCCCTCATTACTGGGTTTGTCCATGTGTTTTGTGCTAAGAGGTTGACAGCTGTGGTGAGAACTGAATTCATTAAATGATAGCCATTTAAGTTTCAGTCTTCCTTCCTTTCACAAAGCAGCTGATTTGGTGTAGTGGTATGTTGCTCTGACTGTTTTGCACAGGGACCTTGGCAGTAAAATGTATGGTGGTAACACAGCATTTTTCTTTCACAAAGCAGGTGATTTGGTATAGTGGTATGTTGTTCTGATTCTTTTGCACAGGGACCTTGGCAGTAAAATGTATGGTGGTAACACAGCATTTTATTCTAGCAGCTTTCCAATATTATACAAGCAATGTATAATGTGTCCCTGGTTTTTGCCCTTTTGACCCACCCCAATAAATTTGGCTTTTTCCAGATTTCTTGTGCTGCGAAGTTGAGATGCAGTTGAGTATTGAGTAGATTTTACAAGGAGCTGAGAGCTGCAGGGGAAGAGAAGTTTAGTGCTGATTATACTAAGTCAGCTTGCATTGCTAATAGCACAACAGGTTGTGTACTTGCTTTTGATGCAGAAGGTTGTTGGTTCTACTCCTATAAGGGATGAATGCTGCTGTAATGAAAGTTAAGATACTAACTATGAGCCTGTTATCAGTTTGCCATCCATTTCCTATTGCAATATTACTAGCTTATTGTTAATGTAATTTAGGCAATTTATTCCTCAGGGGCATCAAACACTTTACTTTTCGATGAAACCATGAAATATAAAGGTGATTGTTAGCAGCAACCCCTTCATTACAGATTTATTTAACGTGGAATTATTTAGATGACTTTTTTACTACTTCAGAGATTGTGCATATTTACTGATAATGGTGGACTGTAGAATTGTGCATATTTACTGATAATAGTGGACTGTAGAAGTTTGAGTAGACTTTTATGATGGAAATGTTCTGTATTGGGCAGTTTTGTCATTGGTGCATGCGTTTTGTTTCATTGTTTACTGGAAAAATGTTCAAAGCAATAGGAAGGTGTATCAAAGAGCACATGTATGTTTCATATGCAAGGGGCCTATGATTTGAAATATAAAGGTGATTGCTAGCAGCAACCTCTTCATTACAGATTTATTTAACGTGGAATTATTTAGATGACTTTTTTACTACTTTAGAGATTGTGCATATTTACTGATAATGGTGGACTGTAGAATTGTGCATATTTACTGATAATAGTGGACTGTAGAAGTTTGAGTAGACTTTTATCATGGAAATGTTCTGAATTGGGCAGTTTTGTCATTGATGCATGCGTTTTGTTTCATTGTTTATTGGAAAAATGTTCAAAGCAATAGGAAGGTGTATCAAAGAGCACATGTATGTTTCATATGCAAGGGGCCTATGATTTGAAAACAACCCAGAATTAATCTTTATCTGCCACGGGTAAAATGTATTTTCTTTGAATGTGGGTTTCAATGTTGTTTCAATGAATGTGAGTTTCAATGGCAGGGAAGTTTTAATGCCAAGTTTGTTTAGCAGATGTCTAAGCGTTTGTGCTGTAAAATGCAAAATAAAACTTTCAAATGAAGTTCAAATCATCATAGAAGTAAATCAGTATGCACATTAGTGTTTATGGTAAATGGAGTGAAATAGCCAAGTAATGGATCATTGGAATGGCTGCAGGGGGAGGCTCCATTTGACCATGGTTTTGTGAGGGGGAAGGGCGGCAAACTTAGGCAGACCCAGCTGAACCATACCTCCCAACTGTCCAGATTTTCAAAGAATGAATAGATTTTTTGCTTCTTATTTTTGGTTTGTTCCTCATAAAATTTGTGGTTTTCTGGCAAATCATTTAGGAATGAAGTCACTAAATAATGACACACTGAGTTTCAGACTTCATAACCTTCAGAAAAATGCATGCTAAAGTAAGACCTGTTCTATCAACTGTCTCAGTTTATACAAGAGCAATTTTTAGTACTGTTTATATGTTCCCCCAGTATATTTGGCCTTGACCAGATTTATTGCATTAACAGGTTGAGGTACATGCAAATAAATTGCTTTATAGAATTAGGCATAGCCAAACCTCTCAACTGTCCCTGATTTCGGCTCAAAATGTTGCTCTTCCCCTAATGATCCCTCCGCAAAATAGCAATTTTGGAAGAAAACATGGAGGGTTTATAATTAAGAAATAACTGTAATAATCAGTTAGATTACTTTTATTTCAGAAATGCATGTAGATTCTTTTATTTTGTCATCTGCTCAAGTTAGCAGTACCAATATTAAAGTATCCCTTCTTTGACAGGTTCCCAGCTGTATTGTGTTGCTATTTTATATTTTTACATCACATTTTTGGTCCATTTTTTCATAAAATTGTGTTTTTTTGGTAAATTAGTGACAAATCATTAAAGACTGAAGTTAGAAAATAATGACAGACATTTGAGTTTCAGATTTCATACCATTCAGAAAATTCATACTAATGCAAGACCTCTATTATCTTTCTAAGTTTATAAGAGCAATATTTAAAAAATTGTCCTTATTTTTGGGCCTTTGTCCCATTTCTTTGTATGGCTTTGTCCAGATTTCTTGCTCTGAGGTTGAGAGGTATGACAAATGTGTCAGGGCCATATTATTCTCAGTTTATTTTATTCCTTTACCCTAACTATGGTTGTTATGTCCTATATTATCACTGTTTTTCACTGAAGTGTCACACTCTTTATATTGTGATTATGAAAATTTTTTTCATCTCATTAATATTGATGAGCTTATTTGCCTTATTGGCTGATGGTCTGTATTTAAATGGATGAGGACAAGGAACTTGACTGTACTGTCCTACACTGAAGAAGGCTATTTTTGCCGAAACTAGTTTGTTTTAGTACAAAATAAATGAATATTGAACTCCGTTCTGCCTTGCTGGTCTATTTGGTGATTTTGATACGTGGTTTGGACCGTGCATTCCCCCTTGCATAGGATTTGGTTTGTTCTATGTTCACTCTGTGCTGGGGGACCGAGCAGTGGAGTCGTTTCACCCTGTCACAGGGTGATTTGTGATTGTGATCTTTTGTATACCCGCTTGTGTGTTTTCTCTCACAGTGGGTTGTACTTGGACACTCATTCCTGTTCCTTCATGTGGGCATGATTTTTTAGTTCTCCATCTGAGCAAAGGAGCCGAGATGTGCTGTCGTCCTATGGGAGCGCCTTGACTGTTTGGTCTCAACTTGGCGTCTATACTGTAAGCTGTTTGAAACCTTTTGGACTGCAGTATTGGTTTTGCTGGGCTTACCGATATCGGAAGGCGTATTTTCATCGTCTACATTTATAACGATGGTTAGTGTCCGGACTTGTATGGATATTGAACTAAGGTAGATTTGCTTACGAGATGTTCGTTTATTTTGAGGTCTGGAACTTTATTTTGGCGATTTAGGACATACCCAGGATTGTGTCGCTACAGTGAACTGTGTATTTTTGTACTTTTGGAGACTGTTCTGAGTATCGGTGGGGATTCTACTGATGGTCAGGATATATCGAACCTTCTCTTTATAGTAACAGCGACGCTTTTGAGGCGCGAAGGACAACCAAGAGACTCTGGGGACTATACAACCATTTGGGCTTTATATGATATGTTATTGTATGTATATGTGAGTAGTCACATTGGGGAATATTACCGCTTGTTTATTTGAGGGTTCTGGTGGCGTTCTGATTGTTTTCCCAGGGCCTGGAATTGGAACAACCAAACAAGTTTGCGGATTTGTATGTTCGTATATTTTGCATTTTTGAACTGAGCAAATGTGTGTACGAACAGTTATATTATGGAATGATTCATGATTACCACAGTGATTGGAGCATGTTTCAGATTTTCATATGGGATTTACACGTTTTTCTTACAGTTGAGGCCTTTGTGTTCCTATATGTGTGATTACAATACCCGATACTATCTGGTTTGTGGGGGGTTGTAATATATTTAACTGGGCCTTGAATCATTGTTGGTTTTGTGTGATTATATTACGGTACTATTGTGCTGTTACATTTTCATATGTTTATATCTCAAATATAACCAAAGGACATTCATTGTTTATGGTCGTTTTGAGACCAGGACATTGGTCTTTTCCTACCACAGAATTGCTGGACTCAAACATCAAGCGGATAGTATCTTTACTTAAACAAACTATTGGTAACTATTTGAACTACTGTATATTTTTTCGTGCAACCTGATGTTACTAGTTCGAACAAATATAACCATAGATAGGTAAGGGCAAAAGCATGTACAATGATTGAATTTACAGTCTAATATCAGCTTCGGCAAACATTATATCCAAACAGCTATTGGTTTATGGTACTTTTGTCTATTGTGGTATACCTTCTTGGCAGTCAATCCAAATAATATATCTGCCCAACAAGGTATTTGGTATAACCTATATGGCTGGTGGTTATTAGCCAGCATCACACTATTGAATGTGAAATTACTATATGGGCTAGGTCCCTTTACAGTTGAAATTTAGATTATATACGGCTAGCCTTTTGGGAGTGTTTAACTGTTTGGGACCTTTACTATTATACCAAATCCTTTAACATAGTACTGGTATACTGAGCCTTTTGGTTCTTATGAGTGTTGATTAACATGCTGTATTGAGCTTAATGGTACTAGCTCTCGGTATAGTTGGGGGCATTAAGTGCATGTTTGTCAATTAGATCACATATTGGTGCTAAGTCAGGTCTAACCTATGTGGTTGGAGGCCTTTAAATACACCTATATATACAATTTTTGTATTGTTAAGAGAGTTTTCTCTCCTTATAATATTAGTCGGTTATATGTACTGACTTTTAGGCAAACATATTATACCTGAATACTGGAGACTAGTTTTGTTAGTATATTTATATAATACATTCAGTATAATTATTTAGGATTCTCTATTATTATACACATATATTGTATTCAGCACTGGAGAGATATATATACAGATAATAAAACAGGACATGTTGGATGCATAGTTGTGTTGATTGAGATCCCCAAATATACTGTTGATTTTGTTTATGAAGGACACTTATTGTTTAGACTTAATCAACATGATGTTTTACCTTGTTTGCTGGGGGTAAATAACCCAAAAAATGTGTGGTGTATAACAAACCTAAATATAATCTTCTAGGTTGTACTTACAGTAACAATATTTGTAATCTATTGCATGTTAACTACTACTTGAATCTGGTGAAGCGAATCACTGCTCGGTCCCCCATTCACAATAAAAATATGATTTAATTTCACCAATTATTTCTCTGCGATTTAACTTTACTAATGTTTTGCATGGCTGAGTTTAACAACTAATATCTGTTTCCATCTATATTAGCGGGTTTGTTCCAGCATTGAGTGGGGCACTTTTTGAATGCTAAACAGAATATTTTGATTATTGTTAGATTACTTAACATTTAACTTTTGGAGAGGTTTCTATATGTTAGCTCTAATTATTATTCAACAGTTGTATACCAAACATAAAATAAATCCTCCCTGTTTGGATTGATATTATTTGCTCCTTTAGTGGTCCCAGTATTTGGAGTATTGGCTTTGAATATCTACTGTTTATTGGTGCGTTTGGATATTTGGAGCGGTGTTTACTAACCTTTTGGCCTTTCTGTGTTTCAACCTACTACTGGGTGGACAATTCAAATTACTTATGTTATATGGTTGAGTTTAACAACTAGTATTATCCTTTATTTATATCAGCAGGTTTGTTTCAGTATTAAGTGGGGCATTTATTGAATATCAGTCAGAATTTGATGATTTCATTAGATCATTTAACAATTAATCTTGGATAGGGTTCATTTTTTTATTGAGAACTATTATCTAACAGCTTCATATTAAATACTGGAATAAACTTTTCCTGTGTAGATTAATGCTTTCTGCTCCCTTAGTGGTCCAAGAAATCTTTGTATTGGTTTTGGACTAATTCTAGGTTTTTGGTGCGATTGGGCCTTTGGAGTATTGTCTATCAATTTCTGGGGAGTTACTGCTTATATTGTGGTTTTCCTGTGTTCCAACTTATTATTGGCTGTATATTTCAAATATTATTCACAGCATGGATCTCAATAATATTCTGTCAGGATTATGTGCTGATCGGCAGGATATAGGTGTATTTGGCATTGATAACCTGCCAAGCAATGATCCGGTCAATTCGGCACAATCATCTGTGGTTGATTGTGATATGTTTTTTCATTCAATCACTAAAGCATTTAAAACCCTCAGATCCAATATTTGGCATCTTAAGCTATTTAGAGCATATTCAACACAAAATATGGCTCCCAGGGGACTACGTATACGTACGCAACCCCTAGTAGGGAGACCAGATGATAAATTAAACCAAGATTGGAAGGAGGCTCTACAGACGGGATCCATGACATTTGTGAACATTTTGTTACAATATTATGAAAGGACAGTAGATTCTAATATACAAGAAATCAAAAATTTATGTTCGGATGTTCAAAAGTTTGAATCGTCCTCTAAATATCAGGATAATATTAAAAAACTTTCCCAAGATCTGATGGAACATGAGAAAACCATTAAGGAACGAAAAATCAAGAAGTTCCATCGGGACTATTCAGACTACCAACGGGGCAAACCTTTTGATTTCAGCAGATCAGTTAGATTTGCTGATACCAATCAGGTTAGGACAGGGCCTAGTCGCACCAAAAAGAGACCTCGTTCAATTTTGAAGAACAAGGGTGACACCTCATGTAGTACTTCTGGGGAGGAATCTTCTCTCACGGATGGTGAGGGATCCTGTGAGAGGGTTTCGCCTAATAGGAAGAAAACAAACAAAATTTCCCCTTTAGAGGGGGTAAGGGACACCGGGGGGGGCAGAAAGCACAGAAAGACCAACCACTCAGGTCTCTTTCCAGGGACTACTGGACAACTTCCTGAAATAGGGGTTATGCCAGAGTCTAATCAGAATGTGTTGAATTTGTCCAAAGCTTTATTAACAAATGAACAGATTGCGCTTTTGAATAAGGGCCTTAACTATATTCCGTCCTTCTTTAGTCAGGAACATCATATTGTACAAGACTTACAGGCGTTTTGCCGGATTTTGAATTTAAAATTGTTTTTTGATGATGACAAGTCAAAACCCTCAGAGGACTTTTGCTTTGGCAAGTCTTCATTCCAACCACCCATGAATAAACATGTTTCTATTTTCATGGATACCATTCTGAGGGACATTCATTTTGAGAATTTAGGACATATTATGTTAGCAAGCAATCTAACTCTGGATGACAGGATAGCCTTGGACAATTTATGTAACAATAAAGATATAGTTATTGTCCCTGCTGATAAGGGAGGTGCAGTTGTGGTTTGGAACACTGCTGATTATATACAGGAAGGGCTAACCCAATTGTCTGATGCTAAGTGTTACATGTACATGTCCATAGACCCCACGTCTGTTTTTAAGGACGAAATTGATTCCTTTTTGCAGCTAGCCTGTGAGGAGGGCATTATCAATAAAAAGTGTTTGTCCTCACTTATGGTTCCTGAACCCTCTAAACAGATATTGTATCTTTTACCCAAAATTCATAAGTCTTTAACAAAACCACCTGGCAGACCAATTGTCTCTGGAATAGGCTCTCTGACAGAACCCTTATCGGCCTTCCTCACCAAATATCTTAAACCAATATTAGGCCTTATAAGATCTAGATTGCAGGACACCACACAATTTTTGCAGCTAATCAGGGATACTCAATTGGAACCTGATTGGTATTTATGCACATTAGATGTAAAATCATTATATACGAGCATACCACATTGGGCAGGGTTGCAATCTATCCAATATTGGTTGGAAAGGGCAAACCTATATACACCTGGGTTTAATACCCTATTAATCTGTATGTCTGAACATGTTCTCAACAAGAATGTTCTGTATTTCCAGGGCCAATGTTATTGGCAGTTACAAGGAACAGCTATGGGAGCATCTTTTGCTCCCATATATGCTGACCTTTTCATGGCCTATGTTGAGGAATACATGATATATGATACATCACATAACATCTTTCAGGTCGAGATGGACATTTGGAGACGCTATCTGGACGACTGTTGGCTGGTGTGGCGTGCGGATGTGGGTTACTTGCAGGAATTTGTAGAATATCTTAATGACAATGTATGGGGACTGGAATTTTCTGTGACTTATGATAAAAATACTATCAACTTTTTGGATGTCACTGTTTACAGGAATCCAGACCATACCTTGTCTACCAAAGTTTTCCGCAAGTACCCACAATACAACACCTTGCTACATGCCTCAAGTCTACACCCCCGTCATACCATTAAAAGTATTCCGATATCTCAATTTATACGTATGAAACGTCTCAGTTCCAATGAAGAGGAATACCAACTAGCCAGCAGGGATCTCAGTCTGAGGTTTACTAATAGAGGATATGATCGACATGATATTGCGTCTGCCCAAAGTAGAGCTAATTGCATAAAGAGGGAAGAATTATTACAATACAAAAATAAAGATAAAAATCAATCGTCTCATGGTACTTGTGTCAGGTTCATCACAACTTATGGGAGAAATATTAACATGGTCAGGAACATTATTAATAAACATTGGAATATCTTACTGGCCAATGACAAGCTGCGAACCATTTTGGGGCCACGATGTCAATTTTCATATAAGCGGGGTAAAACCCTAGGCTCCTACCTGTCACATTTTAAACATATGGCAAGTGGGGGTACCATTTACAAACAACTCACACTGCATGGTGATGAACTTTTTGGTTCGTTTCCCTGTGGTCATTGTGGCTCCTGCTCATATATGCCTAAATCTAAAGAGTTCTCCAGTCGTAACACCAGCAGGATATTTAACATCAAGGTCTTTGGTAATTGCAGTAGCGATTGGGTGGTGTACCTTGCTTCCTGTTATTGTGGGGCATTTTATGTGGGCCAAACTTCCAGAGCATTAAGATACAGAATGAATGAACATCGTAGTGATGTCAGGAACCATAAGGAGACTAGTGCCCTATATCAACATACACGCAAACATCCACAGGCCAAATTTAGTTTTATGGTCATTGATCGCATCTCTGGAGATAGGACTAACAAACAAGGTTGGCATGGTTTATTGGATCAAAAAGAAAAATATTGGATTACAACCCTGGGGGGTTTGTTCCATCCGGGTTTAAATGATCACTTATAGGAGATTATGCCCATGTCTTAATAACCCTGTTGACCTATTTTGTTATTTTGTTGTTAAGGTTTGGATTATTTTGATATCAAGAATTATTATATATTTGCGTATGCAAATGATATATATGTATCTTTGCTTTGTCTAGCCTGATTCCTGTTCATGACACCCAGCTATATGGGTTTGCTAATCAGCAGCAACTTTGGTATGGGGGGTCTGGGTTGCTGAATTAATATAATATAGATAGTTGACATGTGAAATTACTACTGTTTGTATGGATAAATATTTGTTTAGCGGATGTTGTTTATGGTCATAAAACCATATATGTATTTACATATATATGTTATACCACACTATTCCAGGTTTATTTTATTCCCTTACATCTATTTATGGTTGTTAGGTCCTCTATTCTCACTGCTCTTCATTGAAGTGTTACATCTTGTATTTTGTGATTACCAAAAATTTTGCTAATCAGCAGTAATTTTGGTATGGGGGGTCTGGGCTGCTGAATTAATATAATATAGGTAGTCGATATGTGAAATTACCATTGTTTGTATGGACAAATATTTGTGTAACAGATGTTGCTTATGGTCAAAAAACTATATATGTTTTTACATATATATGTTATACCATATTATTCTCAGTTTATTTTATTCCTTTACCCTAACTATGGTTGTTATGTCCTATATTGTCACTGTTTTTCACTGAAGTGTCACACTCTTTATATTGTGATTATGAAAATTTTTTTCATCTCATTAATATTGATGAGCTTATTTGCCTTATTGGCTGATGGTCTGTATTTAAATGGATGAGGACAAGGAACTTGACTGTACTGTCCTACACTGAAGAAGGCTATTTTTGCCGAAACTAGTTTGTTTTAGTACAAAATAAATGAATATTGAACTCCGTTCTGCCTTGCTGGTCTATTTGGTGATTTTGATACGTGGTTTGGACCGTGCATTCCCCCTTGCATAGGATTTGGTTTGTTCTACATTTCAAACTGTGACATACTTGTTGCACCCCACTCCCCCTGTGTAGTGACTCTGGATGTGTCGAAGTAAGGCAAGGAGTAGTTATGCAGTGTAAATGTGCAGAGTATACCCCCCCCCCCATCCAAGGTAGACACAAGTACTAGAGTGGCTTTTCATCTGTCCTTGATTTTTACAGAATGGTCTGGTTTCTGTCATATTTTTTGTACTGTTGATTTATGCTTATTACTCAAAGTGCCTGTTGCTCTGTGTTTAAGTAGCAATACTTTAATGACCATTAGGTAAGCTTGGCTGAGATTGCAAGATGCAAGTAAGCATTAATAAGCATACTGTTAAAGAATTGCCATCATTGAAAGCCTTTCTGTTGCCATGTAGAGAATACTTAACTAGATAATGTATAAGCCTTGGGTATTGAAATGCATATGCCAGTATTTGTAATAAAGGACAGGATTACATTATTTTAAGAGTCTCATTACACTTGGAGACTTCCAGTCATCTCTTTAGGCTTTACCCATAAACAGAATGTCAATTGTGTGGTCCATAACCTGTACAGTAATCCTTTTAGTGTGGTCCATAACCTGTACAGTAATCCTTTTAAGCAATGTATCTTGAGCTTATTTCTTGTTTGCTTTTCATTTTTTACCTTGATCATGTTTTCCCCATGAAACAAGTAGATGTCAGGCAGCAGGTCTTTTTTTGGATAAGGAACATTTTTACAAGTGGGGGCATCAGAGATTTCTACTTTCAGCATGTTACTTGGTACTTTAATAAAGCTGAATATAAATTATAATTAGAACTGCAGTGCAAGAAGTGGTTTGAGTTGAGTGCTGCTTGTTTTTCTTATACTTGATGTTGACTGGCATTCCATTAATGTATTTAAAAGTAATTTATTTTTTCATGCCTCACAACCTTTTTTGTTTCCATCTAGATATTAAGCTGTCGTGCAGCCAATGCATTGAAATATTTTTATTCTTCTACACTTCATTTTGTCTTGATTGGATTCTCATAATGACAGTTTGGCACCCAGGGCAGTATATTTAGTTTTTGTGGTTTTGAGCATAGCTCCTCCCCTCTCTAGTTGGCCACACCCCTTCCCATTGACCCCACCCATTCAGCTGACTCCTGCAGCCCCCCTTTGATTTGAAGTCACCAGCCGCCACTGCTGTGGTCCACCACCATAAATAAATTATATAATAAGAGAAACAAACTCCTTAAATTATTTAGACAATCCAAACCCCATCTTCTAAAGTATAACATTAAAAACCTTATATAAAAATGAAGAACACTATAAGATCAACTAAAAGAACCCATGAATTTAAGCTGCCCTCTGAAGCTAATGATAATTATAAATAAGTCTTTAGCTTTGTTAGATAACTAAAAATATTCTCCACTGCTCATAACTTATTCTGACCCAAATGACATTGCCAATATCCTTGCAAAGAAACTTAGTGCCAGCTTCACTCCGAAAACTTATATTCAAAGCCCTGAAATATCCAAATTTCTTACTTCTCAAATTATCTTTAATGATCATTTACTGAAAGTGCTACCTAAGAGCAAAAATACTTACTCCCTGAGACCTGACAGTATATCTGGTTGCTTACTTAATAGTGTTAAATATGCCCTTGTAAACACACTTTTCAGACTGTTTAACTGAAGTTTAGCTACTGGTTTTGTTCCTGACAAGTGGCACACAACAGTGGTGATGCCTTTTCTGACTGATTGCCTTACAAATGATCCAAATAATTACAAACTTATCTCCCTTATAAGTCTCAACATATTATACCAAAGGCAGTCAGCGGACGTATATGCATCTTGAATGAAAACTGTACTGTAAACTGTTACAATGCTCAAAAAGGTGCTAAACGCCACTTTTATTAATAAAAATAATAAAATGGTTAGCACCTTCATTTCACAATCTGTGGAACTTCAGGTCTGATGAAGTTCCGCAGATTGTGAAATGAACGCGCTAACCATTTTATTGTTTTTTATTAATAAAATTGGTGTTTAGCACCTTTTTGAGCATTGTAACTCAGTTTACAGTTTTATTCAAGTTGCATATACATCCACTGACTACCTTTGTTGTTTTCAATTTAGTTTATTGATTTTTTTGGTTTGTTTCTCAACATATTATAGCTGACCTCATAAACTGTGATATCAAGAATCTTGTTAGGCTTGGCACCCAAACAGTTTGGTCTTGTGAATGGAAGAGCTTGTCAAATGTGTTACAAGTACATTAATAACACACTCCATGAAACACACACAACTGAAAGTATTTGGTCAAAACCTAATACGTTGAAAAAAACCTTCTTTCTTAACTTTTTTGCAGGGAACAAGCCCCCCTGTTCCCCATGTAGGGGACTGTACCCTGACACCACCAACTCTGAGATCACACAATGTTGGGAAAAGAGAAAATTCTCTTTTCCCACAGTACCGTGACCTCCCACAAACTAATACCAGCATGATGCAGTCAAAGCTGTTTTTAATTACTTTTGATCAACTGGACATTCAGACAGTTGTCCTGCCCCATCTTGTCTATTTAATCTGGTAAATTTTTTGAAAGGGCTGTAGACGGTGGCCTTGAAGTGCATGTTTTGTAGCTTGACTTGATTAAGGCCTTTGACACCATTTCCCATGCTGGCATCATGCAAAAGCTAAATACATTGAAAATTGACTCATATGTGGTAAGATGAATTCAAAATGGCCGAAAGACAAAACTAATACAGTGCAAGTTACAGGTGTCTCATCAGAAAGTATATTGATGACCAGTTTTGTCCCTCAGGGCTTGACATTGGGACCTCTCATTTTGTTATTTACTTCTCAGATCTTTAAAGAAAGATCCAAGACCTCTGACTAACAAAGTTTGCAGATGATTACAAACTGGGGAATTGTTGCTAAGTCACCCTATGACACCCAATATTTAGTAAACCCCTGGTGTATTAAAACAAGCTCCTAATAAATGCTAAAAATGTAGTATGACCATTTTTGATAGACATCCTTATCTCTCACCAAATGGGCTCCTAATAAATGTTAAAAATATAGTATGACCACTTTTGGTAGAAATCCTCTTCTCTCACCATACTGTCTAGACAACACACCTAGCTACTTGGGTTGATAGCTTCCTGTCTTTTGACTGTCATTCAACAACTGTTGTTAATAAATTATTTTATTTAGCCCAGCTAATTGATAAAGGAATATCATCAAGATCTAAAGAGATATTTGCTCCCTTATACTCAGCATTGATCAGGCCAGTTATCGAATGCTATTCCCCCACTGGGCTGTATCACATCAAGCATATCAAACAATTAGCAAGATCCCAAAGGTTCCTAACAAAAAAATCATAGACCTAAATCCCTGACCTACCAGTAGAAGCTGGAAGCTCAAGATCTCAAGGGTTCCTAACCAAAAACATCACCTGCCTAAATCCCGAGGGACCAATAGAAGCCGGAAGCTCTAGTCCTTTGTTTAGTGTCTTAATGGGCTTTTGAAGGAGGATATCTGACTTACTTACTGCACCTTTAGAGACCCCACTGTCCTGAACCTCCTGTTTTTCTGCAAGTCCAATATTTCCATCAATAGTAGAACCAGGGACCCAATTCTTCACCAACAAATACATAAAATATGATTGAGGGGGCAGGTTAATAATCCTGCACATCCCAAACTTCTGGAATAAACTTTTCCTACATGCTTAAGCAGTGTAAGTCATTATCTTTCTTTAAATATAAACCAGATGACTGGCTGGGAGGGTATCTACAAATTTAGTCCAGGACTGACAAGTAGATGCTGTCTGAGGGAGAATAATGGCAAGGCAAGAATGGTCATGAGACTCAGTGTCCTTGGAAAAATCTATAAATCTGTGAATATGTGAATCTATCCACTGAACTGGATGTGCAGGAGACAGAACATAATTTTATTGTACATTGCACCCCATGGAGGGACTCTCTGTAGGGTACAAGCATCAGCAGCCATGTTTTTATATACTAAATAAAAATGGTAAACTGAAAACTGCATCTTATGTGGACCTTTAAAATGCATACTACTTGTAGATGTGCAAAACGCGTGCACACACAGTTTGCCTGAATGAGCAGGCATGAATGGCATGCTGTTGATGTGCATGCTAATGTATCTGCATTTACTGCTACTAACATGTGTCTGCAAAATACCACAATTATAGAAAAAGGTAAAATCTAGTCTAATTAGCATAAAGTGAGGTACAAACTTGAATGTATTAGTGATGTTCAAGGGTGATCCATCATTTTGAATGCCAAAGCATACATGAAAGGAAAACAAGCAGCCAACTTTCTTAAGTAAATAGAATCACTTTCTGAAAACACAGAAGCATAAATTACATAAGAGATAGTCCAGTAGAGGTGCACAAAGGTCCAAATTAGTGTGATAACAGATATGTTAGCATATGTGAATATCTCCCTGTTGAATGCCAATTGTAATTGTACAGTTGTTCAGTTAAGATTAGTGAGCAGTACTTCTAATTCTGAAACAGGCACCTATAGTTGTCGAGCATCTATATAAATAAAAGCCTAGGAAGGTATGGCAATCCACTGGCATATGACAGCTACCCCTCCCCCTCCAAGCAGCCCTAGCAATATGCAGAACATATGAGGTGTTCACAGTATGCCCATCCCAGAGTACTCAGTCATGTCTTACTGTGCTGATCTGCTTTTACTGTAGCATAGCTACCAAAATACACCCACACGTCTTTCCTATGTATATTGCCCTATCTCCCTGGGGTACTCATGTCATCCAAAAGTGGTACATGGCAGAGGTTGGACAAATTCAGCCCTGCAGAGAATGACATACTGCTACAGACACTCAGAATACATATACAGTAGCTATTCAGGAAAGAGGGCACCCACATCCTGCAAGTGATAGTGTAAGGGAAACAGTGGTGCAGTACATCAATGCTGTGGATGAAGGAACTATACCATACATTAATGTCAGAAGTATGTTCCTGACATAATATGAATCACCTCAAAGACAGTATGCAGAATAGCAGTGGATGGGGCAGCAACAAAGGCATCCTTCATCTATCTCCACACTTACTGAGAACAAATCATTCAGGCATCAATGCATGGTGATGCTAAGGAGACAGACGTCATACCTGGAGGTAGTGACATAGCTTCTGAAAACAAGTGTCTGGCAAACTGCATCTGTTAGTGCACCCACAGAAAAATGTATGCATTAACCACTGCCTTCAGCCTTCATACTTTCTTCAGGAATACAGATGTGGGAAATGCTACAACATGTAGGTGATTCATGTTTGGCTGTGGAAATTCCACTGTCAGGATTATACACTACATAGGGCACAAGGCTTGTGGGGTGACCATTATTCTACAAAACAGTTATACAATATATCTATTTCCACAGGGCATACCACTAATACTGTGCTGAGGGGAGTCCACTTCCTCTGATATCATGGTCACTCCAATCGTGGCCAGATACTGGTTGATAAACATACATGGGGGTCTAATATGCAGATACACAGTGTACAGTAGGCTAGCAGTGCAAAGCAGCATCATTCATTGTACCAGCTATCCAATGACATACATTTGAATCTTGTCCTTAACCAACAGCTGTGCAGAGCTATATTTCAAACTCATACTGGAGCTTTACACAGAAATGAAGATAGTTAGCATTGTTCATGGCCTTCAGGAGACACTGTAGACCAGCGATGATTCAATAATTGGACTTATGTGTTCCATAGCAGGACATGCTGCTAACATGGCCACCTACAAGATGAAGTTAGCCAGTGTTGCCATAAGTGTCCTGCACACTATTGTTGCCTATGGCTGCAAGAACTGCAAGGTACACAGTCTGCACTTGCCATTGTTGTGGTTCCACTATATCCACAGCACTGGCATAGCTTGCAATGCTGCAGGACTGCTAAGCATAAAATGCTTCATATGTGAGCACATTACTGGTCCTGGTCCACCAGCTCCAGCATGACAACATCACAGAGGCACCTGGAAGTACACTGTCTTCATTGCTGGAGGGTCACGCACCATGGCTACTCAGTACCTCTGCCACAACTCCTCATCACAGCCATCCCACTGCATGGCTCCATAGCAGCACCTGCACCAATATCACAGAGAAGATCATGTTTGCCACTGATACCACTCCTCCCTGTGACACCTACCTCTGTGTATAATAACCTGTGGTCTCCCATCCTTGGTAGTGTAGACTGCCATGTGTCCATGTGATAATAAAAACTTGTGCAAATGATGGTGTCTGTGATCGGAGATGTGCAGTATAGCACACATTGTGACTCAACTTTACACTGCCTAGAATAGCTATTAGGTAGACTGCCATGTGTCCATGTGTTAATAAAAACTTGTGCAAATGATGGTGTCTGTGATCGGAGATGTGCAGTATAGCACACATTGTGACTCAACTTTACACTGCCTAGAATAGCTATTAGGTAACACTGCATGTATTGCTTTGTTCTGTGTGACACTGAACTGCCACTGTATACATGTCAGAGCCCATAGAAGTGGACTAGATGTTGCTGCTTTGCCTGTTCACAGTGCCATGGTGTGGTGTAGCCATTGCTGGCCTTCAGCTGACATGTGTGTCACTTCAGCTGATGTGCTGGTGGTCACAGCAGTTCCCACCACTGCACTGCTAGAAGTTCCTGGAGATGCCGTCTGGTCTACCTGATAATTGTTTATCATTCTGTGAAGCATGCAGCAAGTTTTATATCAGCGGATCCTGTTTGGGCATCCTGCAGAGTACTACAGCAGCAGAAAGAAGAGAGACAGAGACTTTTCCTGATTCCAAGTACCTGTTTTTGCTTTCTGAGCTTGTTTTTCCTTTGCTGCACTTCTTTACTGTCATTTTATAAGCTTTATTATTTAATTTAACCATTCTCTACTTATTTTGTGTACTGCACTTTTAAAATCATTTTTTTCAACTGCATTTACTGATACAGGCTTCACACGCAAGTGCGCTAGCCTTTTAGAGTCTTATAAGTGTATTTTTATACTGCATTTCTGTTTTTTTAACTAAAAAAACAAAAACAAACAAAAAAACTCCTATCCACTTGCTCATTTCCCACCTTTTCTCAAGCAAGAATAGTCTGGATCTCAGATTTGCTGATTTCAGGACTTTAGTGTTCTGAGTTGTCCAGACCTTGCAGAGATAGAGGGAAGTCTTTCTGCTTATCAGTGGGCGTGGTAAGCTCTGAGCAGCCTATCGATTACTAAGAGGAGTGGTTTCGAGCTCAAGAACTGTTTTTTATTGGCCATTTTGGCTGCTTCTATCCCTTTCAACTTTCTGACTTAAAAACCTGTGTTTTGTGGGTTTGCACATCATGCAGCGCCACTAAACTAGGGTAAACCATTATCGGTGCCTTAAAGTCTGCTCTTCAAATTTGCCCTTAGATCTTGTTAGCTTTCATCTCTGAGCACTCAAATTATACCTCTAAAGTCAGCACTTGCTCAGAACCTCTTGCAGCTGTCCTTGTAGCCACACAAACTGCTAATAGCACTAACAAGACAGCTTTAGTACTTACAAGAAAAGAATAAAAACTACAATACTTGCATAACAGCTACAGTTCTACTGTACTTGGAAAACAGCTACAGTACTTAAATACTAAGCACCTATCCAGGCATATCTAAAGGTTAGTTCCCCACACTTTCTCCTATTAACCTGGTGAACCTGGGCATCCTGAGGCAATGTAGCAACTGTCTCATGTTCACAGATAACCCTCTCCTCCTACCTACTAACACATCCACTTGTGAGAGATGCACGTACATAACCAAACTGGAAGCCACGCTCTGTCAAACCAAGACTGATCTAGCTAGTCAAGAGGAGAAGGTGAACACACATTCCACACCACACAGATCACACACCACCACACCTCTCACATAGTAGCACAAAACACACACACTTTCACAAAGGTTCTCAATAAAAATCTGCCCAAACAGCAAAGGCCTCCGAGGCAAAAATGCAAGCAAACGTCTCACCCAAACACAACCCCTATGACACATAGCCCACATAAACAGTGTGCCACTCAACCTAAGCCCCTACAGCAAAACAGTCTACCCAATACACTAATCATTAGTGACTCTATAGTAAGGCACACTGATGTCCCACTCACTAGGCTAAATAAGGAGATGGTTAAAGTCAGCTGCCTGTCAGGTGCCAGGATCCACCACATAATGCATGCACTTGGATCTCTCCACAACAAGTACAAGAATGACTCAGTCATTGTCCATATTGGTGTGAATGACCTAAGACGTACCTCCCTGGACTACATGAAAAGAGACATGGAGGAGTTCTTGGATCTTTAGCCCAGGCAGGTATGACCCTAGCCCTGAGTAGCATACTACCGTCACCTAGAATGATACCACAGTACAAGCAGAAAAAGATTGACTTCAACAATTGGCTAAGTTTCTGGTGTCATTCTAAGGGGATCCAGTATCTGCCTGCCTGGAATGACATGATCGACAGACCTTGATGCTTTGCCAGAGATGGCCTGCATCTGTCATCCCTGGGATTCTGGATACTGGCAAAAGCTCTTGGCACCCCTATAGTGCCTTTTTTAGGCAATGTCCTGAAGACAAAATTACCACCATAACAACTGCAAACAAATGCAACCTGAGGGTAATGCTACTCAATGCTAGAAGCGTAAATCTCAAAATGCACTTGCTCGAGTCACTCCTAAAACTGGAGAACATCGACCTCTGTGCAGTAACTGAGACCAGGTTCAAGGCTCCAGAGAGCACCCCACCACTACCAGGCTACATAGCATATCACACCTTCTGACCCCCAAACCTTGACTAGAGCCCCAAAGGAGGTGTGGACTGAAGCTCCAAAGGAGGTGGTGTATCCATCTTCATAAAGGACACGCACACCTCCAGACTGGTTGACCAACATAATCCATCAGAGATACTTCAGGTACAACTAACACTGGATAAAATGGCAATCTAGGTTGTATCCTGCTATAGATCTCCCACTATGTCCCAAGACTCCCATTCCACTTTCCTGAACACTCTAGAAAGCATTAGAATACAACCTAATACCCTTATACTGGGGGACTTTAACTACCCCTCCATTAGCTGGGAAAACTACTCCTGCTCCAACTCATTTGCCCAATGATTTCTGGAATTCACTAACTTCAATGGCCTGGACCAACTCATTCTCACCCCACCAGAGGCAGAAACATTCTCGATCTGGTCATCACTAACATGGGGGACCACTGCTCTACACCAGTGATCAACTCCTCCCTGGTCAGATCTGACCATAAGTTGATCACAGTCGACATCCAAATCCCACCCGCACTCCCCATGAAGGAAACCATAGTCAAAAACTTTTCCAAAGCCAATTTTGCACTTCTAAAGACAGAAGTGTCAAACTTCACATCACCCATGCAAACAGGGAAAGGGTGTGTGGCCGTGGAATCATACACCAAGGTGCTGTATGAACATTTACACAAGTGCATGGATCAAGCCATCCCTAACAGAATCAAGGTCATGTCCTCCAAAAAGAGGAAGCCTATCTGGTGGTTTCTTGCCATTAACAAACTCTACAACAGAAGAAAAAACTGTTACAGAAAAGGGCTAAGTCCCAAGACTGGAAAAATTCCCTTGTAAGTCTCAGCAAAAAACTGAGATCCCTTATTAAAGCCTCCAAAGCTAGTTATGAAAACAAAATTGCAACAGATGCTAAAGATAACCACAAGGCATTCTTTAGTTATGTCAAGAACCTGCATAACAATACGCAGGGGTGCTCTTAGCTACTGCACAATGGCACCACTTATACAGAACCAACAGATATTGCCAACATCTTGGCAGACAGGTTTAGTGCAAACTTTACCCCCCCACCCCCAAAAGGGCCCATCCCAATACCCGAGGAATGCCAAATCCCTAATATCATGGCTGTTTAGGTAGAAGCCGCACTATCCAAAGCCAAAAATACAGCCTCCATGGGACCTGATAACATACCTGGCTGCATGCTACATGGATTTCAAAGGGAACTGGTGCCTCCCCTGAGTACCCTGTTCAACTACAGGCACACTTCAGGCTTTGTCCCCTCCAAATGGTGCACCACTACAGTCATTCCTCTCCATAAAGGGGGTGCAACTACTGAACCAGGAAACTACTGCCCCATCAGCCTGACAAACCTGATCTGTAAGGCCATGGAGCGCATCATTATGGACCACATAAACAAGGATATAGGAAACCTCCAAACCCTAGATCCCTCACAGTTTGGGTTTGTAAAGGGCAGATCATGTCTGCTCAACCTGATAAACTTCTTCAAATCTGTCACCAGAGCAGTCGACGAAGGTAAGGCAGTTCATACAGCCTACCTCGATCTGGCCATGGCCTTTGACACTATCCCCCACTCAGGGATCATTGACAGACTAACCAACCTAAGCATCAACTCCTACATCATAAGATGGGTTGCCAACTGACTCACAGACAGAACCCACACGGTGAAAGTAGTGGACTCCAAATTTGACAACCGAGCAGTCACAAGTGGTGTCCCACAAGGATCGGTCTTGGGTCCTCTCCTATTTGGTATATACCTCTCTGAAGTTCAGGCCAAAAGCAAAGTTAACCAAGTTCACAGACGATTTCAAACTAGGAACCATTATTGACTCTCAAGCTGATGTTGACATCCTACAAAAAGGCCTCACTGACACCAGCGACTGGTGCCAGAACCATGGTCTTAAGCTCAATTCCAAAAACTGCATAGGCATCCACTTCGGGAAAAACACGATACCCATGAACTACCACATTGACAGTTGACTTCTCAACTCCCAAGATATGATAAGAGATCTAGGGGCACAAATGGGTAGCAACCTCTCCTTTGACAACTATGTGGCCACTGTAGTTAGAAAATCCTTCTATGTGGCACACCTCATTACAAAGGGCTCCTCATCCAGGAAGAAGGAGGTCATAATCCCTCTCTACTCAGCTCTCATTAGACCCATTATAGAGTACAATGCCCCATTTGGCATGTACCTCACTAGACACCTGCAACAATTGGAAAGGCCACATAAATTCCTCACAAAGAGGATCCTAGGACTGAAATACTTGCCCTACACAGACAGACTCAAACAAATTACAGCTATATTCCATCTCATATCACCTACTCAGAGGCGATCTCTACTTGGCATACAAAGCCATGTTGGACCCAATGTTACTAGACATGCTTCATCTGAAAAAGACTCAACCTCTCTTCATGACACAGTCCAAGAAATTCAACCTTATCACCACAATAAACAGAACCTGCTGGAGGGACAGGTTGCTAACCCAGAGACTACTCATACTCTGGAATAAGATTCCTAACCCAGAGACTACTCATACTCTGGAATAAGATTCCTAACCCAGAGACTACTCATAATCTGGAATAAGATTCCTAATCCGGAGACTACTCATATTCTGGAATAAGATTCCTAACCCAGAGACTACTCATACTCTGGAATAAGATTCCTAACTCAGAGACTACTCATAATCTGGAATAAGATTCCTAACCCAGAGACTACTCATACTCTGGAATAAACTCTCCATTCATGCCAAGCAGAGGACCTCACTGGCTCTCTTCAAGAAAAATATTGATGAGTGGATGGGTAACAGGAAATTCACCCTGGGGATCATTTCAACAGCCTTGCTTGATAGGGGTGCAGGGAACTAATGTCTGACAGCAGGATGTCTGGGTATGTTCTTGGGCTAGGCTTGTGTTTGCTCCAAGGTCATTAGCCTAGTACTCACCTATGAACCTATGTTATGAATATCTGGAAGGCTGTAGTGGATGCATACTATAGTGCCCCCAAGATATGTCCAGGAAGTGAAACTGGGACTTTAGCAGACCAAAAATATGATCTACTGTATTTCTTGTTTGAGAGTGGGTGATGTCACGCTTCTCTTCAGACCTGCCTTGTAGGTTCCTTATGGGCATCATCAGCCAGCACTCATACGGGTAACACATGTCACCTGTAATAAATTAAGGCAGAGGTTGAAATTAGAGGATTAGGTGACCCTGAAGTATACTTCTATACAAGAACAAAACCAGACAAAACCAAGAAGTGCACAAAAAAGCTCAAGCCTTCACAAACAGGTGCTGGATTTATTTTTCAAACTGCAAGCAAGCGCTTTCATTTAAAAAAGCATTTACAAGGAACGTCATCAGACAATTACAAAAAAAAAATGACTGCCTGGTTAAATACTTTTAAAACATGACATCACTTCCTGACTCATATTTAAAAGCACAGTGTCTTACTTACACATAAAAAGATGTGATTTAAAAACATATACATTAAGAAAAAGTGAAACATGTAAATGTGCATGAATAGTAAAACATGAGCCCTGACATTAAAAACTATGAAGTATTTTAAAAAACAAACAAAAAATGTGTATTCATACTGAAGTTTCTGACTTAATAATCCTTCAGAAAATGCATGCTGTCACTAAACACATTTTTCTACTAACTTTCTATGGTTATAACAGCAATATTTTAAACTTTTTCCTTGCTGTGACTTCTCTAACTTGAAGCCGCTATATAATGACAGACATCTGAGTTTCAGACTTCATGCCCTTCAGAAAAATGTGTACTAGTGCAAAACACATTATTCTAGCAACATTAACTATCTAACAAGACATATTTTACACTTTGTCCCTGAAGTTATTCCTCCACAACTTGAAGTCACTAGATAATGAGATAGACATTTAAGTTTCAGACTTCATATCCTTCATACTATTTATATACATATGAAATTATCATTAAAAATGAACTACTATAAAAACTGCTATCTATTCAGGGCTTTCAATTTTAAAATACTTGCTATATACATGCTGTCATTTAGTCTAGGCCAGTGTACTGAATCCAAACAGATCTGCCAGCTCATTTCATTCCTGTCAAGGAGATATGGCCATGCACACCCCCCATGTGATGGAATAACTACATCTAAAACTATAAACTTAAAACTGTGCTTTGGATATTGTGTGATATGTTTAGCTAATGCATTGGTTTCACAGTTGTCTCTAATATTTCTTAAATGTTCACCAATTCTATGTTAGAGCTCAAGGTCAGTTTTGCCTATGTAAAAACAAGGGCAGAATTCACATATAGCAGAATATACGACTTTCTCAGTAAAGCAACAATACCTGTCTCTAATTTTTATTCTCATCCCCTTAATACTTATTTCATTGACTTCCAATAGAATTTACATGATCCACATTTATACATATAACCACCCTTATTTGTTTTACCCTGGTGTTCTAATAAAGATTTGATGTTGTTGCCTTTTCTAAAAACACAGACTGGCTTTTCTCCAATTATTATTCATCTTATATTAATGTCACCTATCAAAAGTGACCAATTCTTTTCTAAAATAGCTTTGATATAATATGCATCAGTAGAAAAAGTTATGATAAAACAAGATTTATAATTATTCTTAGTATTTTGTGTCTTTTTCCCGGTTAGGGGTCGCCACAGCGGAACTCCGGTCCGTTAATGATTGGCAGTTGATTTTTACGTACCGGCTTGCCAGGCCTGATGCACAACCTTCAACGAAGGTACACCCATTCACGCATGTCTCCACGCAGAAGACGCTCTAGCTGAGAATCGAACCGGACAGCGTCTTACTGTGAGGCGACAACGCTACCGCAGCACCACCACCGTGAGTATTAACACTTACTACTTGATGGTTATCTACAGAAGTATTGGCAATGTGTACCTGTTCATCTGCTGATAAGTCAGTAATACCATTAACAGACATATTGTCATCAGGTTTCAATAAAGGAATGAAATGGCCATTTTCCCTTTTCTTGATAACCTCATTCATGATATTTTCAACCAGGAAATGAGGATAACCCCTTCTGAAAAACATGTCTCAAAGATTATTGCATTCATAAATAAATCTTTCATACTGAGTGACCATTCAGGCTGCCCTAACAAATTGCCCTTTTAGAACACCTCTTTTTGTGGAAACGGATGGCAGCTCATAAAATGCAAAAAAATTATTGGAATAAGTTGCATTTCGAAAGACCTCAGACACAAACTTATTATTCTCAGTGTCTTTCTTTAGCAACACATCCAAATAAACAATTTCTACCTCATTTATAGTGTCTGTAAATTTAAAAAAAAAAGGGGGGTTGTGTTGTTAATATAGTGAAGGAATGGTTCTATGCTTTGTTCAGGTCCGCTCCACAGAATAAAAATATCATCCAGGAAGTGGGTATATAAGTGTCAGAACAGGAAATAATGAGAAGTCATTAAAAATCTTTTCTCTCATTCTAGCATGATATTTGTGTACATGCCACCACAAGCAGACCCCATTGCTACCCCTCCTTTTTGGATATAAAATTGTTGTTCAAACAAAATAAAATTATTTTTCAAAACTATATCCAATAACTGCTCCAGTGTATTAATTTTATCCTGAGGGAGATTTTTACTATGTAGATATTCACAGAACCATTGAGTGCCACTATCATGGGGAATCACAGTGTAGAGGTCCTCTACATCAATAGTTATAAAAATAAAGGACCTATCAAAAACTACTGTGATGATCTTACTTAAAAAGTCCCATGAATCTCTACACAATGATGGTTCTATCTTTAATAATTTCTTCATTTCAACATCAAGATGCATTGCTAGTGGCTGTGTGATGGAGCCTCTAGTATTTACAATAGGTTGAAAAAGGGGTTGGTGTGTGTCCTTATGTATTTTAGGAATCCCATAAATAGTTGGAGTAATGAGATAATCTACAGACAAAAACTGATGTTCTACGACAGTCATCAGGCCATGTATAAATAAATCTTGTATATGCCCTGTAATTTTTCTATATGCACCATTTTGCTCATTCAGAGAGCTGTAGGCATATGTATCTGTCTCCAGAATTTCAAGCATTTTCTGTATGTAATCATGTTTCCACATAAGGATACACACCACCCCCTTTATCTGGTGTCATGATCCTTAAATTTTCATTAGAAGTCAAATATTCCAATTCAGTTATTTCATCAATACACATATTGTTCTTAAACAGCTTTTTATCTGTCATTTTCCTATGCGCCCTAATATCTAGTTCACATACACATTCAAAGGTGTCTAAAATAGGAGTTATAGGAGTGTTATATGTGCTAGAAACAACCTTATATCCAAAAAGAAGGGGTAGCAATGGGGTCTGCTTGTTGTGGCATGTACACAAATATCATGCTAGAATGAGAGAAAAGATTTTTAATGACTTCTCATTATTTCCTGTTCTGACATTTATATACCCACTTCCTGGATGATATTTTTATTCTGTGGAGCGGACCTGAACAAAGCATAGAACCATTCCTTCACTATATTAACAACACAACCTCTTTTTTAAAATTTACACACACTATAAATGAGGTAGAAATTGCTTATTTGGATGTGTTGCTAAAGAAAGACACTGAGAATAATGTTTGTATCTGAGGTCTTTCGAAAAGCAACTTATTCCAATAATTTTTTTGCATTTTATGAGCTGCCATCCGTTTCCACAAAAAGAGGTGTTCTAAAAGGGCAGTTTGTTAGAGCAGCCCGAAAGGTCACTCAGTATAAAAGATTTATTTATGAATGCAATAATCATCGAGACATGTTTTTCAGAAGGGGTTATCCTCATTTCCTGGTTGAAAATATCATGAATGAGGTTATCAAGAAAAGGAAAAATGGCCGTTTCATTCCCTTATTGAAACCTAATGACAATATGTCTGTTAATGCTATTACTGACTTATCAGCAGATGAACAGGTACATATTACCAATACTTCTGTAGATAACCATCAAATAGTAAGTGTTAATACTAATAATACTAAGAATAATTATAAATCTTGTTTTATCATAACTTTTTCTACTGATGCATATTATATAAAATCTATTTTAGAAACGAACTGGCCACTTTTGGTAGGTGACATTAATATAAGAGGAATAATTGGAGAAAAGCCAGTCTGTGTTTTTTAGAAAAGGCAACAACATCAAATCTTTATTAGAACACCAGGGTAAAACAAATAAGGGTGGTTACATGTATAAATGTGGATCATGTAAATTCTGTCCCTACATATTGGAAGTCAATGAAATAAGTATTAAAGAGGATGAGAATAGAAATTAGAGACAGGTATTGTTGCTTTACTGAGAAAGCCGTATATTGTGCTATATGTGAATTATGCCCCTGGTTTTACATAGGCAAAACTGAGCGTAAGCTCAAACATAGACCCGGTGAACATTTAAGAAATATTACAGACCACTGTGAAACCAATGTATTAGCTAAACATATCATACAATATCCAAACCACAGTTTTAAGTTTATAGTTTTAGATGTAGTTATTCCATCATATGGGGGGGGGGGGTGTATGGCCATATATCCTTGAGAGGAATTAATTGAGCTGGTAGATCCGTTTGTATTTAGTACACTGGCCTGGACTAAATGACAGCATGTCTATAGCCAGTATTTTAAAATTGAAAGCCCTGAATAGATAGAATTTTTATAGTAGTTCATTTTTTAATGATAATTTCATATGTATATAAATAGTATGAAGGATATGAAGTCTGAAACTTAAATGTTATTTCAAGTTGTGGAGGAATACCTTCAGGGACAAAGTGTAAAATATGCCTTGTTATATAGTTAAAGTTGCTAGAATAATGTGTTTTGCACTAGTACACATTTTTCTGGGGGGCATGAAGTCTGAAACTCTGATGTCTGTCATTATATAGCAGCTTCAAGTTAGCAAAGTCACAACAAAGAAAACGTTTAAAATATTGCTGTTATAACCATAGAAAGTTAGTAGAAAAATGTGTTTAGTGACAGCATGCATTTTCTGAAGGATTATTAAGTCATAAACTTCAGTATGAATACAAATTTTTTGTGTTTGTTTTTTAAAATACTTCATAGTTTTTAATGTCAGGGTTCATGTTTTACTATTCATGCACATTTACATGTTTCACTTTTTCTTAATGTATATGTTTTTAAATCACATCTTTTTATGTGTAAATAAGACGCTGTGCTTTTAAATATGAGTCAGGAAGTTATGTCATGTTTTAAAAGTATTTAACCAGGCAGTCATTTTTTTGTAATTGTATGATGACGTTCCTTGTAAATGTTTTTTGGAATGAAAGCGCTTGCTTCCAGTTTGAAAAATAAATCTGGCACCTGTTTGTGAAGGCTTGAGCTTTTCTGTGCACTTCCATGCAAGAAGTTGTGATACAGATGACCTGTATGCCACATATGGGAACCATGGCCACAGTGCTGTGCAGACAGATGGAATATTCACCCCTGTTACTAACACATTACCTGGCAACTGATGGAACAGTATTCCTTTTTAGCACTGTTAATCAATTGATCCCATATCTTCTGGGATGGGGTAATAGT